>NC_133129.1:3116590-3209592 GCF_048418815.1 Hemitrygon akajei
AAATTTCACGACAGATGCCGGTGATATTAAACCTGATTCTGATTCTCCTCCCCCATGTCAGGGCCCAGTCTGTAACCCACTCCCCTGGTTTGATGGTCGTCAGGCCCACTGACATCTGAAGATCCACTCGTGACAGTAGTGAAACTCCAGGTCTGTTTCCCAGATTTTCACCCACCTTCCCCACCTTCCCCACTCTTGACCCGGTTCCACCTGCCAGACGCATCTCCCCCAGTGGGTCCCATTCTCATCTCAGAGTATCAGGCTGGAGAGTGAGCCCTTGGTGGCCCTCCCTCAAACAACTGATTACAATCACCTCTCTCCATCTGAATCTCCTTTCCTTCCCTCTTCTCCATCTTTCACCACTTACCACATCTCCCATCTCCCTTCCCCCTTCCCTACCCAGCACAACCTGCCCTTAAACTCATATCCCCACCTCAGTCCTCAGTTATCTCAAACTCTTATCTCACCCTCCTCAGTCCATCCATCCCCTCAGACCCCAGTCTCCCCCTCCTCAGTCCATCTATCACAGTATTCTGTCTCACCCCACCTCAATCCTCAATCACCTCAGACTCCTGTCCCACCCCTCTCAACTCCTCTATCAGTCCCGATGCAAACCAAAAGTAGTGAAACTCCATAAAAAACACAAAATGCTGGCAGAACTCAGCAGGCCAGACAGCATCTATGGGAGGAGGTAGCGATGACGTTTCAGGCCGAAACCCTTCATCAGGAGTGAAGTAACATGGGATGGTCGAGGGGGGGATAAGAAGTGGGGGGAGGGATGAAGTAGAGAGCTGGGAAGTGATAGCCTGGAGGGAAATGGGCTAGGGGGAAGGTGGAGAATTATGGGAAATAAAAGAGAAAGAAAGGTAGGGCTGGGGGGAGATTATAGTGAGGGGGGAAAAAGAGAGAGAAAGAGAACCAGACTAAAATAATAGATAGGGATGGGGTAAGGGGGGGGCAGGAGTATCAACGGAGGTCTGTGAGTTGAATGTTCATGCCGGCAAGTAGGAGGCTACCCAGGCGGGAGATAAGGTATTGCTCCATCGACCTGCGTGTGGCCTCATCTTGACGGTAGAGGAGGCCATGGACAGACATATTGGAGTGGGAGTGGTCTGTGGAATTGAAGTGTGTGGCCACAGGGAGATCCCGCCACTGCTGGAGGACCGAGCGCCGGTGTTCGGAGAAACGGTCTCCCAGTCTGCGGCAGGTCTCCCCAATGTATAAATGGCCACATCGGGAGCACCGGACAAAGTATATCACCCCAGCTGGCTCGCAGGTGAAGTGGTGCCTCACCTGAAAGGACTGTCTGGGGCCTGGGATGGTGGTGAGGGAAGAAGTGTGGGGGCAGGTGTAGCACTTCTTCTGTTTGCAGGGATGAGTGCCTGGAGGGAGGTCGATGGGGAGGGATGGGGGGATGAATGGACAAGGGAGTCGCGTAGGGAGTGATCCCTGTGGAAAGCCGAGAGTGGGGGGGAGGGGAAGATGTGGCTGGTGGTGGGTTCCCGTAGGAGGTGGCGGAAGTTGCGGAGGATTATACGTTGGATCTGCAGGCTGGTAGGGTGATAGGTGAGGACCAGGGGGACTCTATCCCTGGTGGGCTGGCAGGGGGATGGGGTGAGGGCAGAGGTGCGTGAAATACACCACCTCTGATGCGATGGAGGGCAGATTTGATAGTGGATGAAGTGGACGCCCCTTTCTTTAAAAAAGGAAGACATCTCCTTTGTCCTAGAATGAAAGGCCTCATCCTGAGAGCAGATGCAGCGGAGGTGAAGGAATTGAGAGAAAGGTAAAGCATTTTTGCAGGAGACAGGGTGGGAGGAGGAATAGTCTAGGTAGCTATGGGAGTTAGTAGGTTTGTAGTAGATGTCAGTGGATAGGCTGTCTCCAGAGATAGAAACAGAAAGATCTAGAAATGGGAGGGAGGTGTCGGAAATAGACCAGGTGAATTTGAGGGCGGGGTGAAAGTTGGAGGCGAAGTTAATGAAGTCGACGAGCTCAGCATGTGTGCAGGAAGCAGCACCGATGCAGTCGTCGATATAACGCAAGAAAAGAGGAGGACAGATACCGGTGTAGGCTTGGAACATAGATTGCTCCACACGGCCGACAAAAAGGCAGGCGTAGCTAGGACCCATGCGGGTGTCCATGGCTGCACCTTTAGTTTGGAGGAGGTGGGAGGAGCCAAAGGAGAAATTGTTAAGGGTGAGGACTAATTCCGCAAGGCGGAGAAGAGTGGTGGTAGGAGGTGACTGGCTGGGTCTGGAATCCAGGAGGAAACGGAGAGCTCGGAGACCTTCCTGGTGGGGGATCGAGGTATATAGGGACTGGACGTCCATGGTGAAAATGAGGCGGTGGGAACCAGGGAACTTGAAATCTTTGAAGAGATGTAAAGCATGGGAAGAATCATGGACATAGGTGGGAAGGGATTGAACAAGGGGAGATAAAACAGAGTCGAGATAGGCAGAAATGAGTTCAGCGGGGCAGGAGCAAGCAGAGACAATGGGTCTGCCTGGACAGGCAGGTTTGTGAATCTCCATGTCTGTTTCCCAGATTTTCACCCACATTCCCCACCTTCCCCACTCTTGACCCGGTTCCACCTGCCAGACACATCTCCCCCAGTGGGTCCCATTCTCATCTCAGAGTATCAGGCTGGAGAGTGAGCCCTTGGTGGCCCTCCCTCAAACAACTGATTACAATCACCTCTCTCCATCTGAATCTCCTTTCCTTCCCTCTTCTCCATCTTTCACCACTTACCACATCTCCCATCTCCCTTCCCCCTCCCTACCCAGCACAACCTGCCCTTAAACTCACACCCCACCTCAATCCTCAATCACCTCAGACCCCTGTCTCACCCTCCTCAATCCTCAATCACCTCAGACCCCTGTCTCACCCTCCTCAATCTATCCAACCCCTCAGACTCCTGTCCCACCCTCCGCAATCCTCAATCACCTCAGACCCCTGTCTTACCCTCCTCAATCCTCAATCACCTCAGACTCCGGTCTCACCCCTCCTCAATCCTCAATCACCTGAGACTCTTACCTCACCTTCCTCAGTCCATTCATCCCCTCTGCCTCCTGTCTCACCCTCCTCATCCATCAGTTACCTCAGACTCCTCCGCAATCCATCAATCACCTCAGACTTGTCTCACCCCTCTCAACTCCTCTATCAGTCCCAATGAACACAAAAACTTCAACGTCCTTTCACACCCACAGATGCAGCTCGACCGGCTGAATTCCTTCAGCAGATCGTTTGTTGTTCAAATATCGACCTCTCTCTCTCTCTCATTCACTCCTCTCTCTCTCTCTCTCTCTCTCTCTCTCTCTCTCTCACTCACTCACATTCTCTCTCTCCCTCTCACTCTCTCTCATTCACTTTCTCTCTCTCTATCTCATTCACTCACTCACTCTCACACTCTCTCTCTCTGCAGACTATTCGTTCAAAGGTTGGTCAATGTCGGGCGCTGATGTGGTCTCTGCGGTGGAAGGAGCCTCCGCTGTGTTACCGTGTACTTTCACCCACCCAACTCCTGATGTCGCCCTGAACGGCTCCGTGATCTGGTACAGGGAGAAATCAGGTGATACAAAACTGGTGTTTAAGTGCACATATCCCGGTTCCGGCCCCTCCGGGTGCGATACAACGACACAGGAGGCTGGAGGAGGGCGGTTCGGATTCGTGGGGAACCTCAGTCGGAGAGATGCCTCGATAATGGTGGAGCGTCTGAAGCGGAGTGACGGTGGTCGGTATCGGTGCCGGGTGGAGCTCAATGTTGGCAACTTTCAAACGGCGGTTCTAACAGATCTGTCTGTGAGAGGTGAGGACCGATGTTTAAGCATTGAGTTGTAAAACTACATTAATCATTTCACATTTTATCTCCCTGAAAACTTATTTTATTCATAATTTACAAGTATATTTTGCAGGATGATCATGTCAAATAGATGTGATTGTCATGTGCACTATCACATAGAACAACAGCACCGTACAGGCCCTTCAGCCCACAATGTTGTGCTGACCCTTAAACCTGCTCCAAGATCAATCTAGCCCCCTTGCCTCCCACATACCCCTCCATTTCTACAACATCCGTGTACCTGTCTCAGAGTCAGTATCTCTCCCTCCCCCTCTCCCCCTCTCCCTCCCTCTCTCCCCCCTCTCCCTATACCCTCCCCCTCCCCCTCCCCTCTCCCCCTCTCCCTCCCCTCTCCCCCTCTCCCCCTCTCCCTCTCCCCCTCTCCCTCTCCCCCTCTCCCTCTCCCCCTCTCCCCCTCTCCCCCTCTCCCTCTCCCTCTCCCCCTCTCCCTCTCCCTCTCCCCCTCTCCCTCTCCCCCTCTCCCTCTCCCCCTCTCCCCCTCTCCCCCTCTCCCCCTCTCCCCCTCCCTCTCCCTCTCCCCCTCTCCCTCTCCCTCTCCCTCTCCCTCTCCCTCCCCCTCTCTCCCTCCCCCTCTCCCTCCCCCTCTCCCTCCCCCTCTCCCCCTCCCCCTCTCCCCCTCCCCCTCTCCCCCTCCCCCTCTCCCCTCCCCCTCTCCCCTCCCCCTCTCCCCTCCCCCATCTCCCCCCTCCTCTCCCCCTCCCCCTCCCCCCCGGTCCGTGACGCTGCTGCCATTTCAGTCAGCAATGAAGGGCCTCCATCTCTGGCAGCATTCAGGGCTTCCTTCATCGTGTCAGTAGCTTCCTCTCGGTTTTCACTGCTGTCAGTCATACAATTCCCGAGTGGGACTCAGGAATACCGTCACACTCAGATGTCGAAGGATTCTCCATTGCTGTTTCCATAACAACATTGTTTTACCCGTCAGGGTTGTTACCCTGAGCTGAACCCCCGAACCTGGAGGATCAGTGATCCTCTCTTACAGAGAATATAGAAACAGAAATCTACAGCACATTACAGGCCATTCGGCCCACAATGCTGTGCTGACCATGTAACCTACTCTAGAGAGATTACCTCAGGGCTCTTGAACTCAGTCCCACAGCTGATGAATGCCAGTCCACCATACACCTTCTTAACACCACTGTCAACCTGTGCAGCAGCTTTGAGTGTCCTATGGACAGAGTCCCCAAGATCCAGCTCATCCTCCACACTGCCACCAGTCTTACCATTCATATATTCTGTATTCAAATTTGACCTACCAGAATGAATCACTTCACACTTATCTGGGTTGAACTCCATCTGTTCTACACACCCTCCACTCTCTGTGTAATGAACCTGCCTCTGACCTCTGACATCCCCCCAATACTTTCCAGGAGAAGTCTCTGGCTGTCTGCTCGATTATGCCTCTTATCATCTTGTTCACCTCTATCAAGTCACCTCTCATCTTTCTTCACTCCCAAGAGAAAGTCTCCAGCTTGCTCAACCTTTCCTCATTAAACATCCTCTCTGGTCCGGGCAGCATCCTGGTAGATCTCCTCTACATCCTCTCGAAAGCTTCCTCATCCTTCCTATAATGAGGTGAGTGGAACTGAACTTACTTGCTGCTGCAGGTTCGATTTTCATTGCACGTCTGCCTACGTGTCTGCACAGGTGCAGTGAAAATCCAGTTGCCGCAGCAACACAGGCACAGAGCGTTGCATCAGAAAAGCAGCAATCAAGGTCAAGTTTATTGCCATCTGACTGTACACAGATACAGAACGTCAAGGGTGGTAATCTCGGGACTGCTGCCTGTGCCACGAGACAGAGAGGGTAGGAACAGGAAGTTATGGCAGATGAATGCATGGCTGAAGAGTTGGTGCAGGGGGCAGGGGTTCAGATTTCTGGATCATTGGGATCTCTTCTGGGGAAGGTCTGACCTGTACAAAAAGGACGGGCTGCACCTGAACTGGAAAGGGAGCAATATCCTGGCGGGCAGGTTTGCTGGAGCTGTTGGGAGGGTTTAAACTAGTTTGGCAGGGGGGTGGGAATCAGAATGTGAGTGCAGAGATTAGGGTAGAAGGACAAGGGCATGATACTATGTGTTCTGAGTTGGTGAGGAAGGACAGGCAGGGGACAAAACATAAACGTAGCCAGTTAGAGGGGTTGAAATGTGTCTATTTCAATGCTAGGAATATTAGGAATAAAGGGGATGAACTTAAAGCATGGATCAGTACATGGAACTACGATGTTGTGGCTGTTACTGAAACTTGGCTGGAGGAAGGGCAGGATTGGCTGATGCAGGTACCAGGGTTCAGGTGTTTTAAAAGGAACAGGATGGGAGGTAGAAAGGGGGGGGGGTGAGTAGCATTACTGATCAGGGATAGTATCATGGCTATAGAAAGGGAGGACGCTGCAGAGGGAGTGTCCACTGAGTCGGTGTGGGTGGAAGTCAGAAATAGGAAGGGATCAATCACTGTGCTGGGAGTAGTCTATAGGCCCCCAAATAGCCCTCAGGACACCGAGGAGCAGATAAGCAGGCAGATTTTAGAATGGTGCAGGAAATGCAGGGTTGTAGTTATGGGTGATTTCAACTTCTCTCATATTGACTGGCATCTCCCGACTGCAAGGGGGATAGATGTGGCTGAATTTGTCAGGTGTGTTCAAGAAGGATTCCTGACACAGTATGTGGACCGGTCGATGAGAGGAGAGGCCATACTGGATCTAGTTCTGGGTAATGAACCTGGTCAGGTGACAGATCTCTTCGTGGGGGAGCATTTTGGTGAGAGTGACCACAACTCCCTTAGCTTCAGCATAGCTAAGGAAAAGGATAAAACAGACAAAATGGGGAAGTGCTTAACTGGGGAAGGGCTAACAATGAAGGGATGAGGCAGGAACTAGCGAGAGTAAATCGGAAACAAATGTTCAAGGGTGAAAGCACAGAAGTAATGTGGGAGAAGTTTAGGGACCACTTGAGCTGGGTTCAGGATAGGTTTGTCCCACTGAGACAAGGAAAAAATGGTAGGAAAAGGGAACCGTGGCTGACGAAACATGTGAGGCAACTCGTCCAGAGGAAGAAGGAAGCATATGTTAGATATAAGAAGCAGGAAGCAGGAGGGGCTCATGAGAAATATAGGGTAGCCAGGAAGGAGCTTAAGAAAGGACTTAGGAGAGGTCGAAGGGGGCATGAGAAGGCCGAGGCATGTAGGATTAAAGAGAACCCCAATGTGAAGAATAAGAGGATGGCGAGAACGAAGGTGGGACCGCTAAAAGATGAAGAAGGCCTCATGTGCCTGGAGGCGCAGGAGGTTGGGGAGGTCCTAAATGAATACTTTGCTTCAGTATTCATAAGTGAAAAGGACCTTGATCAGGGTGAGGTCGAAATAGAAACAGGTCTGTGTGCTGGACAATGTGGAGATTAAGGAAGAAGAAATGTTGCATCTTCTTAAAAACATCAAGATTAACAAGTCCCCAGGGCCAGACGTGATACACCCCAGGTTGCTGTTGGAATTGAGCAAAGAGATCGCTGGAGCATTAGCTATGATCTTTGAATCCTCTTTGGCTACAGGGGAAGTGCCGGAGGACTGGAGAATAGCAAATGTAGTTCCCTTATTTAAAAAAGGTAATAGGGAGAATCCTGTGAACTATAGACAGGTGAGTCTTACGTCGGTGGTCTGCAAACTATTGGAAAGGATTCTTAAGGATAGGATCTATGAGCATTTGGAGAAGTACAGTCTACTCAAGGATAGTTAACATGGCTTTGTGAAGGGAAGGTCGTGCCTCACAAGCCTAATTGAGTTTTTTGAAGAAGTAACAAAACTAATTGATGAGGGTAGGTTGGTAGATGTGGTCTACATGGATTTTATCAAGGCATTTGACAAGGTCCCCCACGAGAGACTCATCCAGAAAGTCATGAGCTATGGAATCAATGGAACCTTGGCTGTTTGGATAAAAAATTGGCTTAAAGGAAGAAAGCAGAGGGTAGTCATGGAAGGAAAGTATTCTGCCTGGAGGTCGGTGACTAGTGGAGTGCCGCAGGGATCTGTCCTGGGACCCCTGCTATTTGTGATTTTTATAAATGACCTGGATGTAGAAGCGGAAGGATGGGTGAGTAAGTTTGCGGATGACACGAAGATTGGAGGAGTTGTGGATGGAGCTGCAGGTCGTCGAAGTTTACAAGAGGATATGGACAGGCTGTAGAGTTGGGAAGAAAAATGGCAGATGGAGTTCAATCCGGACAAGTGTGAGGTGATGCATTTTGGAAGGAGAAACCAGAAGACTGAGTACAGGGTTAATGGTTGGTTACTTAAGAATGTGGATGAACAGAGGGACCTTGGGGTTCAAATCCATACATCCCCCAAGGTCGCTGCACAGGTTGATAGGGTAGTTAAGAAGGCCTATGGGATACTAGGCTTCATTAATAGGGGGATTGAGTTCAAGAGTAGAGAGGTCATGTTGCAACTCTACAAATCTCTGGTGAGACCACACTTAGAGTATTGTGTTCAGTTCTGGTCACCTCATTATAGGAAGGATGTGGAAGCTATGGAGAGGGTGCAGAGGAGATTTACCAGGATGTTGCCTGGATTAGAGAACAAGTCATATGAGGCAATGTCAGCAGAGCTGGGACTTTTCTCTTTGGAGCGTAGAAGAATGAGAGGGGACTTGATAGAGGTCTACAAGATTATGAGAGGCATAGATAGGGTGGATAGTCAGTACCTGTTTCCCAGGGCACCAATAGCAAACACCAGAGGGCTTATGTACAAAGTTAAGGGAGGGAAGTTTAGGGAAAACATCAGGGGTAAGTTTTTTATACAGAGGGTTGTGAGTGCCTGGAATGACTTGCCAGGGATGGTGGTGGGGGCTAAAACATTAAGGGTATTTAAGAGCCTCTTGGACAGGCACATGGATGAAAGAAAAATAGAGGGTTATGGGGTAGTGTGGGTTTAGTACTTTTTTTTAATGAATATATGGGTCGGCACAACATCGAAGGCTGAAGGGCCTGTACTGCGCTGTAGTATTCTAGTGTTCTAGTGAAACCACCTTCTTCTGGATCAAGGTGCACTCACAAAACATAAGAAGATAAGAAATAGGAGCAGGAGTCGGCCATCTGGCCCATCGGGCCTGTTCTGCCATTCAATAAGATCATGGCTGATCTGTCCATAAACTCAGCTCCATCTGCCTGCCTTTTCCCCCAAAACCCTTAATTCCCTTACTATGTAAGAACCTATCTAACTGTTTCTTAAATATATTTAGTGAGGAAACCCCAACTGCTTCCTTGGGTAAAGAATTGCACCGAATCACCACTCTCTGCGAGAAGATGTTTTTCCTCATCTCTGTCCTAAATCTTCTCTCATGGATCTTGAGGCAACGTTCCCTAGTACGAGTCTCACTGACCAGTGGAAACAACTTTCCCACTTCGATCTTATCAAACACTTTCAAAATTTTGTATGTACAATATACCCTCTCATTCTTCTAAACTCCAGAGAGTATAGTCCCAAGCGACTCAATCACTCCTCATAGATTAACCCCTTCATCCCTGGAATCAACATATATCACACACAGCTCATAAAACACAATATTACCAAATATCAACTAATAAAGAATAATACAGAATGCATATAGTTTGCAGCACAGGTAAACAGTAAACAGCCCGCTGCTCTATCTTTCTATAACGCAGGGTATACTGTAGAATTCCTTCTCAAACACACCAGCTCAGGCTGTTGAACACTTTTAGTACAGTAAGTATTACACTGGAGAGGGTTCACTGTAGAATTCCCTGTCAAACACACCAGCTCAGGCTGTTAAACACTTTCAGTACAGTAAGTATTACACTGGAGAGGGTTCACTGTAGAATTCCCTGTCAAACACACCAGCTCAGGCTGTTGAACACTTCCAGTACAGTAAGTATTTACACTGGAGAGGGTTCACTGTAGAAATCCTTCTCAAACACACCAACTCAGGCTGTTGAACACTTTCAGTACAGTAAGTATTACACTGGAGAGGGTTCACTGTAGAATTCCTTCACAAACACACCAGCTCAGGCTGTTGAATACTTTCAGTACAGTAAGTATTTACACTGGAGAGGGTTCACTGTAGAATTCCCTGTCAAACACACCAGCTCAGGCTGTTGAACACTTTCAGTACAGTAAGTATTACACTGGAGAGGGTTTACTGTAGAATTCCCGGTCAAACACACCAGCTCAGGCTGTTGAATACTTTCAGTACAGTAAGTATTTCACTGGAGAGGGTTCACTGTAGAATTCCCTGTCAAACACACCAGCTCAGGCTGTTGAACACTTTCAGTACAGTAAGTATTACACTGGAGAGGGTTCACTGTAGAATTCCCTGTCAAACACACCAGCTCAGGCTGTTGAACACTTTCAGT
This sequence comes from Hemitrygon akajei, assembly GCF_048418815.1. Taxonomy (NCBI): domain Eukaryota; kingdom Metazoa; phylum Chordata; class Chondrichthyes; order Myliobatiformes; family Dasyatidae; genus Hemitrygon; species Hemitrygon akajei. Next base: position 3,126,808 of record NC_133129.1, read on the forward strand.
ACAGTAAGTATTACACTGGAGAGGGTTCACTGTAGAATTCCCTGTCAAACACACCAGCTCAGGCTGTTGAACACTTTCAGTACAGTAAGTATTTACACTGGAGGGGTGCAGAGTAGATTCAAGCAGAGATCATGATCGTTTTTATTGTCATCTGACTACATATCGACAACAAAATGAAACAGCGTTCCACTGGACCAAGGTGAATCCAGAAAACATATACAGTATCACACACAGCTCCTAATGCACAGTATTCCCACAGGTAATTTCTAACATGTTATGGAAAGTGAATGGAGCGTGTAGCACAGCTACCGAGTAAATGGTGAGCAGAATGCGATCTTAGTGACGAGAGCTCCAAGGTGGAAATGCATTGATCGTCTCACTCATTAATTAAAATTTAAATGAATTATTACAAGCATTTTAATAACTTTTACAATATGAAACACAATAATACCAAAGGAAAAACAAAATCCACTTTAATGTAATTCTTGTAGCGTTGATAATCTGTAGTGCTCACTGTACTGACGAGTGTTGTTACAGGGTAATGATTTTTGTTGTTACTCTTTAATGATTAGTGCAATTACACTGTAGTGATTAGTGTTGTGACCCTGTACTGATTAGGCTTGTTACACAGTACTGAGGAGTTTTGTTACACTGTGCCAACTAGTGTTGATACTGTGTTGACTAGACTGTTAGATTGTACTGACCAGTATTGTTGCACTGTAGTGACTACTGTTGCTACACTGTTTTGACATCTTTTGTTACACCACTGTGACCAGTGTTACACTGTCTTCTCTCATGTTCCACTGTACTGATTAGTGTTGTTACACTGTAGTGACTGTTGCTGTTGCACTGTAGTGACGAGTGTTTTACACTGTATTCACTAGTGTTGTTATGTTGTAGTGCATAATATTTTGACACTGCTGTGGCTTGTGTTCAAAGACTGTAGTGATCAGTGTTGTTAAACTGTGGTGAATCTTGTTTTTACACTTTACTGATTAGTGTTAGTACAGTCTTCTGATTAGTGTTGTTACACTGTATTGACTGGTGTTATATTGTAGTGACTAATGTCATTACACAGGACTGATTATTGTTGGTATACTGTATTGATTAGTATTGTTACTCTGTAGTGATTAATGTTGTTATAGTACAGTGACTAGAGTTGTTACACAGTACTGACTGATGTTGTTACAGTGTACTGATCAGTGTTGTTACATTGTAGTGATTGGGTAGTCACACTGTACTGATTAGTGTATTCACACTGTAGTGACACATGCTGTGACTGTATCTACTGGTGTCGTTACACTGTAGTGGCTAGTGTTGTTACACTGCAGTGATTAGTATTGTTGCACTGTTCTGACTAGAGTTGTTATACTGTACTGATCAGTGTTGTTATACTGTACTAATTGGTGTTGTTAGACTGTACTGATTAGTGTTCTAAAACTGCACTGATTAGTGTTGTTACACTCCTCTGATTAGTGATAGTGTCAACTGGTTCAATAACTGAAAGATTGAAGGGAATTAGCTGTTCCTAAATGTGGCGGTGTGAGATTTAGGCTTCTCTATCTCCTGCCCGATGGGACTGTTTTATGTTCTAAAGATGTTTTCTTGTTGGAATGGTTTGCAATTAGTGAGACACATGTGGGTGTGTTTTCATTCTGGAGGGTGCTGTGGGGAATTTCTATTATTTTGTTGGCTGGATATTTTGTCAGTGTTAAACGTTTTTGCTGAGGGTTAACTGATTTATTCTGGCACCTGTCCTTCCCTCAGCTCCCAATGAGAGTGTCTCTGTGATGACTGGAACCGAGGGAGCTTCGGCCACGTTACCCTGTGTGTTCACACGGCCTCGGCAGAGACGACTCACCGCACACACGGTGACATGGATGAGGAAGGATCCCTACCGACACATCGTCACCTTCAGGCATATTCAAAATGGATCGTGGACAGTGGAAAACGGAGTGACTCGGTACGAGCTCGTCAGGGACCCAGAGCTGGGAAATGCCTGGATCAGGATAAAGCAGCTGAGAGTGTCGGACAGTCACAGCTACCTGTGTCTGGCTGAGTTCAGGAAAAGCAAGCATAATTATTGGGCCAACAGAGACCACATCAAACCCCCATATACCCATGTGATTCAGAGTGAGATCCAACTGCAGGTCACCCCAGGTAAGAAACCATTGACACATTCTGCAGGGCATGGGGAGGGTTTTAGGTGTGGGTGGGGGGAAGCCTGCTACCATTATCCTTTCTCTAATCAACCCCCCCCCCCGTGTTTATCTGTCTGTCCCCGAGTGAGATCTGACTGTAGATCAGACCCAGAAAAGAACCCGTCGCCACATTCAAGTTCAAGTTTAATTGTCAATCAGCCACACGTACATACAGCAAAACAAAACAGCGTTCCTCCAGGGACAAGGTGTAAAGCAGAGTAGCAACAGCACACAGTACACATCGTTACGATCGCAGAAAAGCATACAGTCACAAAAAGATATAATATAGCCCAAGTTCCTGAGTGGTCTGGCTTGGAGCTGGATGGTAGATTGGATATTGTCCTGGTCCAGCTTGTCTCTCACTAAGTGAACCCTGGGGGGCAGCACTGAGCAAAAGAGGAAGGCAGCACCGATGGGAGGGGCCTGTCCCCAACCCACAACAGACTCCAGCACGTCCACAGAGGCCTCTGCTCTCTCCCACACCATCTTGGCATCTTCTGCTGTGTTCAGGGATGGGTCAGAACCTCCAGCACCCATTATATTCTGTGTCCAGACTCCGGGGATGAACGTTATGTCGGCCACTCCCAGCCTCAGCTGGTGATAAGTTCCATTTCCCCACCACATCTCTATCTCAGACGGTCCTTCACACAGGGTGGCCCCCAACCTTCAATGGGCCCCCTGGCGGGGCCTTGCCTGAGCCTGGGAGGAATGAGTGGAGTTCTAACGGAGGATCAGGAAGCTTCCCAGAGAAGATGCACACTCAATGTTTCAGGAAGAGCTTCTTCCTTTCTGCCATAAGATTTCTGAATGGACAATCAGAAAAGTGAAAACCAGCTCATTTTTTTCCCTATTTTTCCCTCTTTTTGTGCTACTTATTTAATTAAAAATTATACATGTAGGTATATATTTCTTATTGAAATTTACAGTTTTTGATTAATATGTATTGCAATGTATAACAGGGTGTCAGGGTGAAGATACGTCTTTACCAAAGGAGGTGCAAGACACTCCTACCCTCCGCTAGTCTTCACTTTACCCTTGGACGAGGTGTAGCCCCTGCTTAGCCCCTGATCAGGGTCACGTGAATCCATGGGATCAGGTGGTGGATGGTCGTACAAGCAGCTGGTGCAGATCACAAATTCTGGTTACGCGACCACTGACACCAGGCAGACAATCTCTGAAGAGTATTGATAATGGCTGGGCTCACCCGTCCTGTACAGACACTGCTCAGAAGAAGGTGATGGAAACCACTTTTGTAGAAAAATTGCCAAGAACAATCATGGTCATAAACAGGAGAAAATCTGCCGTTGCTGGAAATCCAGAGCAACACACACAAAATACTGGAGGAACTCAGCAGGTCGGGCAGCGTCTATGAGAAAAGGTTCAAGGGTTCATTTCATTGTCATAGTTTGCATGTAGAATACAACTCTGATATTCATCTTCTCCAGATAACCATGATATCCAGAAAAACCATGGGATTCGTTACAAGAATAGACGGCAATACCCCCACATGAAAAGGAAATGGAAGAATCTCGCAAACCTCAACCCCCCCCCGCCCCCCACCTCCCTACCTCACACAAAAGCCAACAGATCGTCCACCTGGAAGACGATCGTCAGAAGATCAAAAGCCCCAAGACCCCAACCCCCTCCCTCTCAAAAAATACAGTGTCGACAACACCAAACCCAACACCCTCTCCCCACACAGATCACCCACACAGAAAAGTCAACAGGAACATCAGACACCAATCCCTAACCCCTCCCTCACACAAAAAACAATATATCGTCCCTCTAGAACCCCAACCCATCAATCAGCAACAGGAACATCAGACACCAATCCCTAACCCCTCCCTCACACAAAAAACAATACATCGTCCCTCTAGAACCCCAACCCACCAATCAGCAGAAGAAAGAAAACAGAAACTGAAGGAGAGCAAAATAAACTACAGCCCAACAGTCACATCAATCTCAGAATTTCAAACATTCCTCCCACCAGAATTGAGTAAACAGTCGATGTTTTGTGCTGAGACTCTGCATCAGAACTCATGAAAGGGCCTGTTCTGCAGGGTGTGAGTCCTGATGAAGGGGTCAGCCTGAAACGTCAGCTGTTTACTCTTCTCCAGAGATGCTGCCTGGCCTGCTGAGTTCCTCCAGCATTTTGTGTGTGTTCATCATGGTTAAGAGACTGTGATTGCCCACATCACACAACACAGCACATACCGATGATGATGATTGCAATGTACTGCTGCACAAAACACAAGCCGGTGAAATTATCCTAATCCCGATTGTGATTCTGCAGAATGTCAGGGGGAGGAGGCAGACAGGACACGATTACAGGGCTCAACCTATCACATTGATCAAGGCAGAAGCCATACCCCTCCATGGATTCTGTCTACACTTCTCACCATCTTTGTGAAGCAGACTGCAAAATCAGAGACCCTCCCATCCACCCTGGACATTCTCTCTTCGGCCCTCTCCCACTGGGCAGAAGGTACAACAGCCTGGATGCACGGACCACCAGGCTGAAGGACAGCTTTTATCCTACAGTTATAACTACGGAGTTGTCCCCCAGTACGATAAGATGGACTCTCCATCTCATTATTTATTTGTTTATTCATTTAGAGATACAGCACGGAACAGGCCCTTCCGACCCAATGAGCCACACCACCCAGAAACCCACCTATTGAACCCACGACGATTTACAATGACCAATTAACCGACGAGCCGGTCCATCCTTAGACTGTGGGAGGAAACCGGAGCACCCGGAGGAAACCCACACGGTCACAGTGAGAACGTACAAACTCCTCACAGACGGTGCAGGAATTGAACTCTGAACTCCGACACCCCGAGCTGTCATAGTGTCACGCTAATGGCTGTGCTACCGTGGCAACCCACTTCATTATGGCCCTGCACCTCACTGCCTGCCCGCACTGAACTTTCTCAGAAACTGTCACACTTTATTCTGCACTCTGCTGTTGTGTCCCCTGTACTGTGTTAGAATGTACTGATTCATGTTGTTACACTGTAGTGATTAGTGTTGTTATACTTTATTCTGCACTCTGCTGTTGTGTCCCCTGTACTGTGTTAGAATGTACTGATTCATGTTGTTACACTGTAGTGATTAGTGTTGTTATACTTTATTCTGCACTCTGCTGTTGTGTCCCCTGTACTGCCCCAGTGGGCTGATGTGATGAAATGATCTGCTCAGACAGCAAAGTTTTTCACTTCCCCAAATACTTGTGTCAGTAATGAATCGATGACCAATTCACCTCTTGTGCTTTCTGAAGACTTGCCGAATCTCCTGAACTGCAATGCTGACAGTTGCTTTTCCTCTACGGACGCTGGCCAACCCACTGAGTTCCTTCGGCAGGTCGCTTTTCCACTCGACGTACAACTGTAGGTTCACAGAGTCAGTGAATTTGATTTAGGGCAGAATTTCCAACTTCCCAGCACGTAAAAGGGACAACGAAAGGAGCAGAACTCTTTCATTAGCAGCTCCCAGCGGGGAAGATTTCCTTCTTCCCCCAAACACTGCATACCTGATTTAAAGTTTTCTCCTCTTTGTGTTAAACATGGAGCATAGAACATGCAACATATGAAATAGAACATACAGCATACAACATAGAACATACAACATGGTACAGGTCATTCAGCCCACCTGTGACTTACTCCAAGATCAATCTAACTCTTCCCTCCCTTCAAAACCCTCCATTTTCTATCATCCATCTGACTATGCAAGAGTTTCTTCAAGTCCCGAATGAATCTGCCATGACCATCAACCCCAGCACCCACCACTCATTGTGTAGAAAAAGTTACCTCTGACATGAATTGACTTTGTTACTTACATCCTTCAGACACTGCACAGGCAAGTGTTGTTACTCTGTAGTGATTAGTTGTTGCACTGATCTGACTAGTGTTTTTACACTGTATTAAAAAGTTAAATTAAATAAGTCATGCAAATGGTCAAAAAAAGATGGTGAGGTAGTGTTCATGGGTTCAATGTTTATTCAGAAATCTGATAGCAGAGGGGTAGAAACTCTTTCTGAAATGTCGAGTGTGTGTCTTCAGGCTCCAGTACCACCAGCTTGATGGTAGCAATGAGAATAGGGCTCGTCCTGGTTATGGGGGTCCCTAGTGATGGATGCCTCCTTGTTGAAGCGTCGCCTTTGGAAGATGTCTCAGATGTTGGGGAGGTTAGTGCCTGTAAGTCCATAAGATATGGGAGCAGAATTAGGCCATTCAGCCCATCGAGTTTTCTCTGCCATTTCAACATGGCTGATCCATTTCCCTCTCAGCCCCAGTCTCCTGCCTCCTCCCCGTATCACTTCATGCCCTGACCGATCAAGAACCTATCAACCTCTGCCTTAAATATACCCAATGAACGGGCCTCCACAGCCACCTATAGCAACGACTTCTACAGATTCATCACTCTCTGGCGAAAGAAATTCCTCCTCATCTCCATTCTAAAATTGAATTAAATTGACTTTATTACTTATATCCTTCAAATACACGAGGAGTAAAAATCTTTACGCTACATGTCTGTCTAAATGTGCAATTACAGTAATTTATAATAAATATTACGTGCAAGAAGACAGTCAATATAACATAGAAATACAGTAGTGTCAGCATGCATTAATCAGTCTGATGGCCTGGTGGAAGAAGTTGTCCCAGAGCCCATTGATCCAGGATTTTATGCTGCTTCCTGTCAGATCTCTGAGTGGTGGTGAGAGTGGGCTCCCTCACCTCTGACTCTCAACCCAGGTGCCCGTCAGAGCTGTGTACTAAGCCCCCTCCTTTACTCTCTGTATACCCATGACTGTGTCACCACCCACAGCACCAATCTGCTAATTAAATTTGCTGACGACACTACACCCTCTATTCTGAGGCTGTGTTCTCTGGTTTTAGACTTCCCTCCATGGGAAAATTCTTCACATCCACTCTATCTGTGTCTTTCAACATTCAATGAGGTCCCCATCATTCTTCTGAATTTCAGTGAGTACAGGCCCAGAGCCATCAAACTCACCTCATCTTGGAAGTTTTGAGAGGAGGGGACTTCAGTCAAGTCCACTGGCCAAGGATAAAAGGCAGCAATGGGTCACGATGGTGAAAAGGTCTTTGACCAGTGACCAGCTGGCATTTGGGATTGTTACATTGTAGTCGGTTGTGTTATCACACTGTACTGAGTAGTATTGTTACAGTGTAGTGATTAGTGTTGTTAGACTGCAGTGATAAGTGTTGTTACACTCTACTGATCAATGTTGTTACACCATATTGATTAGTCTTATTACCTGTAGTGACTAGTGTTGTTACACTGTGCTGATTAGTGTTGTTACAGTGTAGTGATTAGTGCTGTTACAGTGTAGTGATTAGTGTTGTTACAGTGTAGTGACTGGTGCTGTTACCATGCAGTGACTAGTGTAGTTCTGTTTTAGTGACTAATGTCATGACACAGTACTGACTATTGTTCATATATTGTAGAATTAGTGGTGTTACACTCTACTGACTAGCGTTGTTACACCATATTGATTAGTCTTATTACCTGTAGTGACTAGTGTTGTTACACTGTGCTGATTAGTGTTGTTACAGTGTAGTGATTAGTGTTGTAACAGTGTAGTGATTAGTGCTGTTACAGTGTAGTGATTAGTGTTGTTACAGTGTAGTGATTAGTATTTCAGTGTAGTGATTAGTGTTGTTAGTGTAGTGATTAGTGTTGTTACAGTGTAGTGATTAGTGTTGTAACAGTGTAGTGATTAGTGCTGTTACAGTGTAGTGATTAGTGCTGTTACAGTGTAGTGATTAGTGTTGTAACAGTGTAGTGATTAGTGTTGTTACAGTGTAGTGATTAGTGCTGTTACAGTGTAGTGATTAGTGTTGTTACAGTGTAGTGGTTAGTGTTGTTACAGTGTAGTGACTGGTGCTGTTACCATGCAGTGACTAGTGTAGTTCTGTTTTAGTGACTAATGTCATGACATAGGACTGACTATTGTTCATATATTGTAGAATTAGCGGTGTTACACTCTACTGACTAGCGTTGTTACACTGCTGTAATTAGTTGTTACATTGTAGTGTCTACTGTTGTTACACTGTACTGATTAGTGTTGTCAGATTGTAGTGATTTTTGTTGTTAGTGTACTGACTAGTGTTGTTACACCGTTATGACCAGTGTTATTAAACTGTACTGATATGTGTTGTTACACTTTTGTGACTAGTGTTATTAAACTGTATTGACTAGTGTTGGTACACCGTTATGACCAGTGTTATTAAACTGTACTGATATGTGTTGTTACACTGTTGTAACTAGTGTTATTACAATGTCTGATTCATGCTTTTACATTGTAGTGATTTGTGTTGCTACACTGTACTGACTAGTGTTGTTACACTATACTGACTAGTTGTCGCACTGATCTGACTAGTGTTTTTACACTGTACTGATTAGTGTTGTTATACTGTAGTGTCTAGTGTTTGTTCCACTGTGCTGACTAGTGTTGTTATACTGTTGTGACAAGTGTTGTTACACTGTAGTGATTTGTCTTGTTACACTGTAATGGCTACCATTGTTACACTGTACTAATTGGTGTTGTTACACTGTACTGATCAATGTTCTAATATTGTACTGATTAGTGTTGATTTTGTTACGTACCCTGTAATGGGTTAAAAGGACCAGCAGAAATGGAACATACCTGGAGTCTGAGTATTCAGTTAACAAAGGCTATTTTATTAGTATCTATGTAATAAAGTAATACAAAACAAGATAAATCAAACATGTTAGCAGAGTTTATGCATATTTAAGTGTGTAAACATAAAACCCCAAACTTCTTCACATTTAGGTGGTAACTGATACAGTCTTACGATGGTATAGGTATGAAGTCTGTTCAGTTCATGATATTGAGTTGAGTAGATTGAGGAGAGTGAGAGAGAGGTGATTTGTTTTCCAAGTAAGCCGATGCCATTGATTCCTCCATGTTGTCCTCCGAAGACTTCTTAAAGTCTCCGAATGTGACCACACAAAAGGGTACTGTCCGCACGCGGTAGAGGGTACTAAGGGTACTGTCCGCACGCGGTAGAGCTTTCAACCCAAGCAAGGGTTAAACACACGGATAGCTTCCCGCCGGCCACTCCGTGTCCACACTGCGAACAAAACCCACCCTTTCGTGGGCACACAAAGCTCATCCAGTGTCTATTTCTTCCGTGTGTCTGTGTGTCTGTCTGGAAAGCCAGTTCTTTCTTTTTACATAATTTTTATTCAGAAGAAAAAAAAACAAGATTTACAGAGTGCAACACATAGATACATCTCAACATAACTTGTGTACATTCATATATTGTAATAAAATTGATCAAAATGTTATAGCATAACACATAAAGGTATACCACTCTGTAATCAAAAATTTAAAGATAAGTCATACATCATAAAATAAATTTTTTATATAAAAAAAGTCAACCCCCTACCAACTACCAAAGAAAAAAGTTGATGGATGACAATGGATAATTAGAAAAAAAAGACATATTCACTTAAGAAGAGAAGATAAAAATATGCATAAAAGTCTTTGCACTGTTAAACTTTATAAATTGGAAAAGTAATTTAGGAAAGGTCCCCAGATGTCATAAAAAGATTGTTTCGAATTTAAGACTGAGCAGCGGATCTTCTCTAAATTTAAATAAGACATAATATAACGTAGCCATTGAAGATGTGTAGGAGGGGTAGACTCCTTCCATTTAAGCAAGATTGCTCTTCTTGCTAAAAGAGAGGTAAAAACTAAAACTTGTAGGTTAGGAGTATTTAAAGTTATATCTTCATTTGCAATAATATCAAACAAGGCAGTAAGGGGATTTGGGTCAAATTGGACCCTAAAAAGTTGTGAGAAGTTATGAAATACTTCCCGCCAAAACTTTTCAATTGTAGGGCAAAACCAAAACATATGAATTAAAGAGGCATCAGCAGAGTTGCATTTATTACAAAGTGGAGAAATATTTGGGTAAAAACTGGACAGCTTCTGTTTAGAAATGTAAGCTCTATGAACCACTTTAAATTGTAGAAGAGAATGACGAGCACAGAAAGATGATTTATTAACCCGTTTAAGAATTTTATTCCATCAGAAATCTGACAATTTAGGTCATCCTCCCAAGCTTTTTTTATTTTATCTAAAAAGTCTTGTCTAGAATCAATCAACAAGTTATAGATACCGGTAATAGAACCATTAACAAAAGGTTTTAAATTTAAAAGATCGTCCAGTAAATTTTTATCAGGACCTATAGGAAAAGTAGCTAATTGGAAACGTAGAAAATCTCTAATTTGAAGGTATCTATAAAAATGTGTTTTTGGGAGTGCAAATTTATTTGACAATTGGTCAAATGAAGCAAGAGATCCTGAGATAAACAGGTCCCAAAAACTTAATACCTAGTTCATCCCAATCTTTAAAGACTTTATCAGTCATGGAAGGGATAAAAAAAAATTAAGGAGAATGGGAGATGATAATGAAAAATTCGCTAAACCAAAATATTTTCTAAATTGAGACCAGATCCTTAAAGTTTACTTAACAATTATGTTATCTGTTGTTTTATTTGCTGAAAAAGAAGAGTATGATCCAAGAAGAGAGACAATAGAGGAATTTTTTACAGAATTAACTTCTAAGGAGACCCATGGTGGGCAATCTTTACGATAAATATAATAGGACCAGAAAGTAATATTCCTTATATTGGCAGCCCAATAGTAAAACCTAAAATTGGGTAGGGCGAGTCCACCCATCTCTTTATTTTGTTACGTATTCAGGCAACAATAAATATAGATGAGTTAGGCAAGGGTTTTTATAACAAATAACACGTTTATTAAACACTGAAACAAACCCCCTCAAAAGTAAACAAACCCAAACGTAACCGGAAAACAGCTGCTGTGCGACACATTCACAGTTCTTAATAGCGTTGCATGTTCAAACAGTTCTTAAAGCGGTATTGAAAAAAAAACAGTTCTTTAAAGCGGTATGCTGAAAGTAAACAGTTCTTTAAAGCGGTATGCCGAAAGTTCAAAAGCTCACAGTCCTTTTAAAAGGAGAGACTTTTTTAAAGCAATTTAAATTCTCTTCCACGTCGTAGTCCTCCGATTCCCCGGCGTCAAACTTTCCCACGAAGAATTTTATAAAATATAACGGCTTAAAGGTACTGACCTTTCTTCCACACTATTCTCAATCCTTTCTGGTCATCCCAGGGATTAACAGCGAGAATAGTCAACAAAATCCTTCCGAATGAGGATCACATAAGGTCGTAACCAATCCACCATCGAAAATCGATTCTCCTCGATTTTTATCTTCCAAACTTTTCTTCACTCTCCACCAGCAAAGAAACCGCTGGCAATGACCTTTTAAACTTTAGGCATTTTATAAAACTTCATTTTTCAACTAAACTGCATCATCACATTAAATCACGCAGTGACATGAAGTCATCTTGGCAAATCTAGCCACGAACTGCCCCACCTGACAGGGTGGGGTCTTCCTTTTATACCCTGTAAAAAAAAACCTGTCACATGATCTCTACTGGCGGGAAAATGACGTCACTCCACCATCACAAGACCACTACCTTAAGTCCAGTATAACTTCAACCCCAGTCACGTGACAAGGGTACGTAACAATTTCTTTGTAAGAACACTTTACTTAAACGAGCTTGTTTATTATTCCAAATATAAGAGCTTAAAATTGAATCTAAAGAATCAAAGTACGTCTCAGGAATAAAAATAGGTAAGGCCTGAAAAAGATATAAAAATTTAGGAAGAATCTTCCTTTTAATCGAATTAATTTGGCCAACTAGGGATAAAGAAAGAGGAGACCATTTAGAAAGCGTCTTTTTCACATAATTCAATAAGGGGTTTAAGTTTTCTTTAAATAAATTCTTGAAGTTTTTAGTAATTGTTACACCTAGATATGTAAATTGACTTGTAACAACTTTGAACGGAAATTTGGCATTTGATGACATTCGGTCATTTAAAGGAAATAGCTCACTTTTATGTAGGTTCAGCTTATATCCTGAAAAAGAACTAAACTGGGAGATTAAAGAAAGAACCAAAGGTAAAGAAGTTTCAGTGTTAGAGATAAAAAGTAAAATATCATCAGCGTATAATGAAATTTTATGAGATATACCTTCCCTTAGTATACCAGAAATGTCCTTAGATTCTCGAAGTGCTATTGCTAAGGGTTCTATAGCTAAAGCAAAAAGTAAAGGACTAAGAGGACAACCTTGTCCAGTTCCCCACTGTAATTTAAATGGCTTAGAAATTTGGGAGTTAGTAATAACCTGAGCAGTAGGAGACAAGTAGATTAATTTAACCCAACAAATAAAATTAGGCCCAAAATTAATTATACAGACCGATTTCTTTATTAAATGTTGATGCAAAAATTTTATCCAAAATCTTAGCTCGAAGACTTGAAAATATTCTACAATCTATTATAATCACATGACCAGACAGGATTTATTAAAAATTGTTACTCACATTTTAATATATGTTGGTTATTGAATGTGACATATTCACCATCCAAAAAAATATCAGAGTGTATATTATTCTTAGATGCAGAAAAAGCCTGTGATAGGATTGAGTGGAATTATCTTTTTAAGACCTTAGAAAAGTTTAATTTTGGGCCTAATTTTATTCATTGGGTTAAATTAATCTACTTGTCTCCTACTGCTCAGGTTATTACTAACTCCCAAATTTCTAAGCCCTTTAAATTACAGTGGGGAACTAGACAAGTTTAATTTTGGGTCTGGAAAGCCAGTTGACCTTGTATATATCCGAAACATGCTGAACACCAGCTGTCCATCATATAGCTTCACCCTGCTGTAACCATGGCAACTCACGGGCTATTCCATGCTCTCTCTCTGAATCAGTACACACACACTCTCTCTCTCTTTTTAAAGGAACAGTCCATATTGAATAAACCTTAAGATCTCATCACACCTCCCTCCTTTTGGGAAAAATTTTGATCAAGGAGTAAATTTTTGTCTAACTTTCAATTATACAGCTTGAAGCAATACATGTGTAATTATCAAGCAACATAGCAAAAATGTATACAAACTTGAGCTTCACATCTGGATAAACAGTCTGCTATAATGTTGTCAGTACCTTTCACATGTCTCATTTCCATGTCATATTCTTGCAAGATCAGACTCCAGTTTAGTAACCTCCTATTCTTATCCTTCATTTTACTCAGAAACACTAATGGATTATGATCAGTGTAAACCACAAGTGATTTCTGCACAGGACACATCTAGACATCAAAATGTTGCAAAGCTAAAATGAGTGATAACAACTCCTTTTCAACAGTGGAGTAATTTTTCTGGTGTGCATTAAATTTCTTTGAGAAATAAGCTACTGGATGTTCAATTTCATCATCACCCTTTTGCAACAAGACTGCCCCGGCAGCTTCGTCATTAGCGTCTACCGCTATTGAAAATGGTTTAGTAAAATCAGGTACTTTGAGCTCAGGTTGGTAACACAGAATGGTTTTCAGGTGTTCAAATGCCTCCTGGCACAAGTGACTCCATACAAACCTTTCACTTTTCCCTAGTAGTTTCATTAGAGGGAGAGCGATATCCACAAAGTTTTTACAAAACTTACAGTAATAACCAACCATTCATAAAAAGGTTCTTAACACTTTCTTGCCCGTCAGAACAGTAACCTCTACGATAGCCTGAACCTTGGCCTGCACAGGAGCCAATTGGCGCTGGCCTACTACATAGCCGAGATTAGTAACAGTGGCGTGACCGAATTGACTTTTAGGGAGGTTTACAATAAGATTGGCCTTGGAAAGCCTGTCAGATAGTTTCTCCACTGCCAAGATATGCTACTCCCATGTGTCATTCCATACAACCAAATCATCAATAATAAGCCCCTGTATTTTCTAAACCTCGAATCACTTAATTTGTTATCCTTTGGAATGTCCCTGGAGCATTTTTCATTCCAAAGGGTAAAACTGTATACTTGTGCAGTCCAGATGGTGTTATAAATGCAGATATTTCTCTAGCACTTTCTGTCAAGGGAACACACCAGTATTCTTTTACCAGGTCAATCTTTGTAAGGTATTTGGCCTTACCCGCTTTATCAATACAGTCATCCACTTTTGGGATAAGCATCTGTCTTGGTTACTGCATTAACTTTCCGGTAGTCAGTACAGAATCTCATGCTTTTATCTGGCACAATAACACAGGACAACACCCAGTCTGAGGTAGATGGCCTAATGATGCCATTTGTCAGCATCTATCCAATTTCTTGTTCAGCCATTTTACTTTTGTCTAGGTTCATTCTGTAAGGATGCTGCTTAATCAGATCAACTTTATCTACAATTACGTCATGCACAGCAGCTGTGCACTGTCTGGGAATGTCAGGGAATAAATCCTCATACTTGCGAATTAGCCCCTTCAATTGACTTTGCTGATCAGGCTCCAAATGATGGATTTTACTGCCCACGTTTTCCAAAACAATGCAATTCTTGAGTCTTCTTGTGACTATAATGAGCTTGTTAACATTATCTGCTACCTCGTTACCAGCCTCCAGGACTTCACTTGTTTTCATAACAGTAGTCATAGGTGCTGTCTCGGAGTGATGATAAGGCTGTATGAAGTTTACGTGTACCACTTGAATAGCCTTCCCCCAATCGTGAGTCCTAATAACATAATTCAAAGAATCAATTTTCTTAATTATCTGGTACAGTTTCTTCCCCCAAGCTATCAGACTCCTCAATACCTGAAGCCTGGACTGACACCTTATCCTATTGTCCTGTTTATTATTTATTGTAATGCCGGCACTGTTTTTGTGCACTTTATGCAGTCCTGTGTAGGTCTGTAGTCTAGTGTAGCTTTCTCTGTGTTGTTTTTTTAATGTAGTTCAGTCTACTTTTTGTACTGTGTCATGTAACACCATGGTCCTGAAAAACATTGTCTCATTTTTACTATATACTGTACCAGCAGTTATGGTCGAAATGACAATAAAAGTGATTGGACTTGACTTGACTTGGTCCACTAAGTTTCGCTTGGAGGGGGTTGTTCAGGAGGGGGGACAGTACCAGAACCTTATCTTCAACATGATACATGTGTTCCCTAGCTTTTCTGTCATACCAGACCTTCATCTTTCTCTGAGAGCTCTGGAGTCTCCATTTTGTAGCATATGGAGTAAGTCGCATTTCTAGCAGCTCCCTCTTTTAATATATTTTATATCCCACTGACAGATCCCTTTTAGCTTTGATGATTTATTACTTCTATTGAAGGATTTATTATTTCTACTGAAGGATTTACGACTTAATTACAATGGCCGAGAAAAGTCATTCTGGTATTGAACTGAGAAGCGGCAAGACTTTTCCTGAAACGGAGCAAACGGAACAAACCAAGAAAATGGAGGAATTTGTTACATTAGCAGGAATATTTTCTTCAATACGTGATATGAAATCGGAATTCGGATCGCTTAATATTAAAATTGATAAGCTGGCCAGTTCAAACGGGAAGCTTGAAAAAGCTATTTCTATGATTCAAGACTCTTTGAAAAGCTTGGACTCTCAACTTCAAACACTTCAGCAGACTACAACTGGAATTGAGAATGAGCATGATCTATTCAAGCAAACTATTAAAGATCAAGGAATGAAGATATCTTCGATGGAAAAGAAAATCAATGAAATTACCTCGGAACTATCTAAAACAAAGAAAAGAATGGTTGATTTAGATAGTAGAGGGCATCGGAGGAATCTGCGTATTCTGGGACTGCCTGAAAACACTGAAGCTGGCGATCTGTTAAAATTCTTCTCAGATACGTTGTACTCACTTGAAACTAGCCCCTTAATTGATAGACCCCACAGAATTCCATTTTCTCGGTGTTCATCCGAATTACGTCCTCGGCCAGTTGTACTTTCTTTGCATTATTATAGGACTAAAGAAGCTATTCTTCGAGAAGCCAGAAAGAAGCGGAAATTAATCTTTAATTCAACACAGATTCATGTAGTCGAAGACTATCCTCCTGAAATATTTGCCGAAAGAAAGAAATATCGAGAAGTTATGAGTGAAATGTATAAATTAGATTTAAACCCCTCCCTTCGCTTTCCAGCAAAGCTGATAATTTTTCCTGAAAAATCTCAGTCACTGAGAATCTACTCTCCTCAGGAGGGATGGGAGTATATTAAAAATCTTAAAGTTAAGCCTACTGAATAAAATATTAAAGCTATTCCGATTACTCAATAGGCAATTTTGAAGTATTTGCTGTATGAGTTGTTTATGGATCTTCTGAGTTAAGTACATTCTATACCTTTTCATTCTTTGGTATGGGACGTGGCTGATTTAATTTGTTTTTACTTTATTAATAATTAGTATATATATAACTGTTTTGTAGGGAACCTTTATAGTATTGTACTTTAATGGTCCGTGTAGGATCTGTTGTGTATTAATCTTTTTATTTTTTTTATTTGTTTCAATACTTATAGTTTTAGGTCTGTTATATATATATACTCATTTACTTTTTTTTGAGAGAAAGAATATTGTTTGTAATATTATTTGCTCGGATTTATTCTCTTTTTTTTGAATATGTGTTTAAGCTACTTTAGCTGATTCTAAGATGTCCGTTGTTGATTATGTTTTTGTTAATGTTAGACATAACATTATGTAGTTGAATTCTGCTTGTGTCTTTTATTATGGCTATTTTCCATGGGATCTTTGCTTTATTTTAATCTGCGGAGCTGCAAAATGGAGAACAGGGTTAAGGGTTATTAGTTAGCTTGGGACCAGCCTATCGGTTCCTTAATTCTTATCTTTTGGGAGGCGGGAGAGGGGAGGGGTCTATTAGAGTAGGTTTTTTTCTTGATTGGGCAGTTCTTTTGATGGATTTCTCTTTCGTAAATGTATCAGTCCTTCTGGTTGTACCCGCGCCTTTACGTTTAATCTGTACTTGCGTAACATTTCTTTTATATAATATTAAATTCAATTTTAAAAACGAATGTTAATAAAATCAATATAATATCTTGGAATTGGAACGGTGTCAACCACCCCATTAAGCATAAAAAGATTTTTAAGAAATTAAAAACACAATGCAGATATTATTTTTGCACAAGAAAATCATTAAAAAAACAGGATGAAGACAGGTTTTTCAGTTTCTGGAAAGGACCTTTGTTTCACTTGCTGTCCGATAGTAAAATAATAGGCGTTTCTATATTTCTTAGCCCCAAAATCCCTTTTGTACACTTTAATACTACTACTGATTTGGTTGGAAGATATTTAATTGTTACTGGGTTATTATGCGAGCAAAAGGTAGCTCTGGTGTGTGTATATGCACCTAATGTAGATAATTCTGATTTTTTTAAGAAACTTTTTTCTGAGTTACCGAATCTCAATGAATATAAGCTGATTATGGGTGGTGACTTTAATTGTTGTTTAGATCTGGCGATTGACAGGTCATCAACCAATCCATCGCTTCCTAATAAAGCGGCAGCTTGTATTAACTCTCTTTTATTAGAATATGGCCTCGTCGATATTTGGAGATATAAACACCCCAATGATAAAGATTTCTCTTTTTTCTCACACGTTCATCACAAGTATTCTCGAATTGATTACTTTTGTTTAGATACACGTCTGTTTAACTCTGTTGTTGAATGTGTGTATGACATCATAGTGCTCTCAGATCACGTGCCTTTAAAGTTAACCCTTAAGCTTTCAGATAGATTTTTGAAAATGTCACAGTGGAGACTGAATCCCGTATTGTTACAGGATCCAGCTTTTGTTAATTTTATTAAGGAGCAAATTTCTATATTTTTTGAATTTAACACGACTGAAGGAATGTCAAATCTGGTTATATGGGACACGTTGAAATCTTTTCTTAGGGGACAGATAATCTCATATTCAGCAGCCTTGAGAAAGAAAACTAAAGTGGAATTGTCAGTGCCTATTAATAAAATTAAACAGATAGATCAATCGTATTCAGTTAAACCTACTGAAGACCTATATAAAGAAAGGGTCGAACTTCAATCACAGTATGATTTGCTTCTAACCTTTCCCATTGAACAGCAAATTTTTAAATTTAAAAGTTTATTTTATATACATGGGGAAAGATCTGCTAAGCTCTTAGCGGGTCAGTTAAAGGCTGGAATGGTCAGAAGACAGATTTTAAAAATTCGTCGACCAGATAGAACAGAAACTTTAGATCCTTATGAAATTAATAAGGTATTTATGGACTTCTATTCTAATCTTTATAAATCTGAATTCCCTGATAGCACTATTATTATGAATAGATTTTTGCAAAGGTTAAACATACCTCAAATTTCAATTCAAGATGTTGATATGTTAGATGCACCTATTAAACAAGAGGAGATAGCCAAGGCTATATCCTCTATGCAATTAGGGAAAGCTCCAGGACCTGATGGTTATACGGTAGAATTTTACAAGACTTTTCATGAAATGCTTATACCACATCTTCATCAAACGTTTACCGATCCTACATCCTCTGGGAACCTTCCTAAAACTTTTTATGAGGCACTAATTTCATTGATTCCAAAAAAAGGAAAAGACCCACTGGAATGTGCATCCTATAGACCTATTTCTTTATTGAATGTAGATTTTAAAATCCTCTTTAAGATTCTAACAAATAGGCTTGAGAATATCTTGCCAAATGTTATCTCAAACGATCAAACAGGATTTATAAAAAAATATGTACTCACATTTTAATACTCGAAGATTGTTAAATATCATTTATTCCCCCTCAGCCAAAGAATCTGAATGTATTGTATCTTTGGATGCAGAGAAAGCCTTTGATAGGGTGGAGTGGCCTTATCTATTTCAGGTTTTGAAGAGGTTTAATTTTGGTCCAGGATTTATTTCCTGGATTAAATTGATTTATCATGCCCCGGTAGCTGTGGTTATAACTAATAATCAAAAGTCTCCTTATTTTAGATTATATAGAGGTACCAATCAGGGTTGTCCCCTTAGTCCTTTAATATTTAATTTGGCTTTAGAACCACTTGCTATTGCTCTTAAGGATTCTAATTCTGTGTAGGGTATTAAGAGATGGGATAAATTACATAAGGTTTCGTTATACACAGATGATTTATTAGTTTACATTCCAAATCCTAGGAAATCTATTCCTTTTATGTTATCTGTATTTATGGAATTTGGTATTTTTTCTGGATATAAACTTAATTTACATAAAAGTGAATTATTTCCTATTAATGATTATTCTGATTATTATGGTCAAATACCTTTTATTATTGAAAAAAACCATTTCACTTACCTTGGTATCAAAATTACTAAAATTTCTAAAGACCTATATAGGTATAATTTCTCCCCTTTAGTTGAATATACTCAACAGGCACTTTCTAAATGGTCACCTATGTCGATATCATTGATAGGTCGAATTAATGCTATAAAAATGGTTATTCTACTGAAATTTTCATATATATTTCAAGCAGTTCCCTCTTTTGTTCCAAAAACATTTTTTGTTAAAATAGATTCTCTGATTTTGTCCTGTTTAGAATAACAAAAGCTCTAGAGTGAATAAACTTTTATTGCAAAAACCAAAAAAAGATGGAGGACTGGTCTTACCAAACTTTAGATTTTATTATTGGGCAATTAATATTCATTATATTACTTTTTGGACTTATGATATAGATGACCAAGATCACCTGTCATGGTTACAGTTGGAGGAAAATTCAGTAATGGGGTTTTCATTAGCTTCTTTATTAGGAGCTCCTCTTCCGTTTTCACTCTCCAGAATAGGTAGACAAGCTCTCAACCCTATTGTTAAACATACTTTAAAAATTTGGTTTCAGTTTCGTAGATTTTTTGAATTAAATGATTTTCTACTTTCTAGTAATATTTATTCTAATTTCTTTTATAAACCATCAAATTTGGATAAGGCTTTTTTAACATGGAAAATTAAGGGAATAAAAACTTTTTTAGATTTGTTTTAACAGGACTGTTTAATGTCCTTTTCACAGTTAATGGATGAATAAGATATATCAACTACACATTTTTTCAGATATTTACAGGTTAGGAATTTTTTACGTGATTTTTTACTGAATTACCCCTTGGCCTGCTCTTTAAATTTGGCTTATGCTATTTTTCAGCTTAAACCTTTTCAAAAACGATTAATAGCTATCATTTATAAACAGTTAATGAATGATAGGGTTCGATGCATCTGGGAAGTAGAACTTCAACACTCACTTTCAGACAATCAATGGAGTAAAATTTATTATCTAGTCAATAATTCATCTATCTGCGCATGCCATATCTTAATTCAGTTTAAGATAGTACACAGGGCCTATATGTCCAAAGATAAATTGGCGCATATTTTTCCTAATATAAGCCCTATTTGTGACAGATGTAACACAGAAGTGGCTACTCTAACTCATATGTTTTGGTCATGTGTAAGCTTAAACAATTTTTGGAGGGATGTGTTTGGAATATTATCTAAAGTTATAGATGTGGATGTTCAACCTAATTCACTTACAGCAATTTTTGGGATTATTCCAGAGGAAGCAAGCAAAGTGTCTGCTTCCGCTCAACATATGATAGCTTTTTCAACTTTACTGGCTAGGAGAACTATCTTGCTACACTGAAAAGAATCTAATCCACCTACTGTTTTTTATTGGCTCTCCTCCATTATGTCATGTCTAAGCTTGGAGAAAATTAGAAGCTGGACATTTGATACATCCTTTAATTTTGAACAAGTCTGGCAACCCTTTATTCAATATTTTCACATGATTTAATTTATTTTTTATTTATTTATTTTTCTTTAATTTTTTTGGAAAATCCTTATCCGTGAAGGTTCAGAGATGACTGGAAGGATGTTTTTTCCCCTCTCTCTCTCTTTTTAATTTTATCCTCAATTGGACTGCCCAATCTTTCTTTTTCTTTCTTTTTTCTTTCTCTTTTCTTTCGTTTTAGTTAGTGGGTTTTTTCCCCTTATTAAATAAAATTTCCGATCTTTTTTTTATGATTGCTATGAGGAGTTGTATTCTTTTTTTTGCTCATTGTACATATATAGCAGCGTAACATTTTACCTATCTGATTTTGACATTATATATTTTCTGTTTTTTATTGTTGTTTGTATGTCTTTTATATTCTCTATTTGCTAAGCTCCTCCTCTGATTTGTATATTCTTTATTTGAAAATCAATAAAATGAAATGAGAGCTCTGTAAATTCTGCTTTACAAGGTCACAAACCATGTTAAGTCTGTCTCTAAATTCCAAAACATAATTGAGCACGCTGACATACACCTCCTGATTAGACCACTGTTCTCTGAGCAACATTGAGGGTCCTCTGTCCCTGTGACCGAAAACAAGTTCAATCCGGTTAAACCTTAATGAATCCTGAATTTTGTCTCTGACAGCAAACAAAAGTAAATACACACCTTCATCCCAGTCTTTTCTATTTTCCATACAGTAGTCTTAATCATGGTCTTAAGAGTGGAATGGAATCATTACAAGGCTCCCTGGGACTCTGGGTGATATGCCAATGATACAATGTGCTTAGCTCCCAACTCACCAACTATATGACGGAATGTTCTCGAAGTAAAGTTACTACCTTGGTCAGATTGAATCTTCCTGGGCAGACCAACCAGTGTGAAAAACTTGATGAGAGCTTCTACCACAGTCTTAGCCCTGATATTTCTGAGAGGAACCATTTCAGGGAATCTAGACACAGCACACATAATTGTTAACAAATACTGATGGCCAGCTGCAGTCCTTGGCAATGGGCCAACACAATCCACTATGACCCCAGAGAAAGGTTCACCAAAAGCAGCTATCGGCCCAAGTAGTGCTACTGGGATGGCCTGATTAGGGTTCCCCACAACTTGGCAGGTGTGACAGGCCCTGCAAAGACTCACAACCTTTCTTAAATTAGGCCAGTTGAATTCCTTCCTGATCCGGTGTGCTGTCTTCCTCACTCCAAAATGTCCACCTAAATGCATATTATGAGCCATGTTTAAAAATTCAGCCCTGTAAGCTTTCGGAACCACCACTTGATGCTCAATGGCCCAATCCTCACTTGCAGGCACAGTAAATGATCTTCACTTCCTCATTAACACCCCATCCTTAAGATAATATCCTACTGACTCCCTCTGAACCTCAAACTCAGAGAGAGCTGTCTCCTTTAATGCAGCAATCTCGGGATCTCGGTTTTGTTCTGCTATAAATTTGTTCCTGGACAACAACAAACCTCTCTCATCCGCCTTACTACCCAAGTCCTGCTGAAACATGGAGGGTAGAAAAGTCTGTTCTTCTTCCTCTTCTTCTGTTGTTTTATGGTGGTTGGCAGCTTTAAGGTGCGTTACCGCCACCTATGTCATACAGGGGGAGTTGGGAAATGGACCCAAATGGAAGACACAGACACTGATGTATAGGGAACTGGACTGGACTAAAGTTAGAGACAGGAGTGGGCACAGACTAGGAGCTGAGACAGGAACACAGGCTTGGGCTACAACTTCGGCTAAGGAAGTGGGACCAGGACAAGGAACAGAGAACTAAGAGAACTACATGTCTCAGTAGAGGATTGTTTGTTTTTTTTAAACAAATTTGGAGTCCCATTTATATATAAATTCTTCTGCATCTCTTCTACCATATGTAAAACAATTTTAACCCAAGAAGGAATAGTTGTCTCATCAAAAAAAGCAATAAAACATGCTTGTGCAGCTAAATAATATTTTTTAAAATCTGGTAATTTTAACCCTTCCAATTTATAGTCCCAGGTCAATTTTTCCATGGAGATTCTAGATATTTTACCCAACCATAAAGATAGACAAATATGTCCATTGAGAATCTTAAGAAAATTATTAGATAATGGGATAGGTAAAGACTGAAAAAGTACTGCAGTCTTGGCATTATCTTCATTTTTATACAGTTTACCCCGCCCATCAGTGTGATGGGCAGGTTCATCCACCTACGTAGGTCCTCCTCAACTTTCTGCAGCAAGGGGTGATAATTAAGTTTATAAAAGTCATCCAAATTACGATTAAATTTAATCCCCAGATATTTCATGTTGGAATTAATCCATCTAAAATGAGTGCCATATTGATATTGGGCATAGTCTCCTCTACCTAAAGGTAAAATATCACTTTTGTTCCAATTTGTTTTGTATCCCGAGACTATACCATAATTGTCCAGCAAGGCCCTAAATCTTACCAAAGAGCTGGCCAGGTCAGCCAAATATACTAAAATGTTATCAGCAAATAAATTAATTTTGTATTCTTCCTGGGCCACTTTAAACCCCTTTATGTCTGAATCCCGTCTAACAGCCTCAGCCAATGGCTCTATTGCCAGAACAAATAGAGCTGGAGATAGTGGGCAACCTTGTCTACTAGATCTATGTAGAGAGAAAACAGGTGAGATTCTACCCATTAGTAATTATTTTGGCCTTAGACTGATGCTCTTATCCAATTTATGAATATTTGGCCTAGACCAGATTTTTCCATTGTTTTAAATAAAAAATCCCATTCAAGCCTATCAAAGGCCTTTTCAGCATCTAAAGCCACTGCTATAGTTGGGTCCACCTTCATCTTAGCTAAACATAATACAGTATAGTCAAAAGTCTGCCAATATTATCAGATAATTGGCTATTTTTAATAAATCCTGTTTGATCGTATTTCATCAATTTTGGTAGATATCGAGTTAATCTATTAGCCAGTGCCTTTGCTATAATTTTATAGTCTGCATTTAGAAGTGAGAAAGGCCTATAAGATGCTGGTTTTAGCAGACCCTTATACTTCTTAAGAATTAACGAAATAATTGCTGTTGAAAAGGATTCCGGTAGAGTATGGGTCTCCTCAGCCTGAGTCACAACCCTCATAAATAGGGGCATTGATTGATCCTTAAATTCTCTATAAAATTCAGGGGGAAAACCATCATCTCCTGGTGATTTATTGGCCTGTAATAAGCCCAGGGCTTTTTCAATTTCATCCCTAGAAAAAGGGGAATTCAATACTTCCTGATCTTGTTGACTCAATTTGGGAAGTTGTAATTCAGACAAGAAATCATCAATTTTCAATGAGTCACCCACTGATTCTGATTTATATAGTTCTGAATAGAACTGCTTAAAAGTATCATTTATTTCTTTTGGCTTATATGAAATCTGACCTTCCCCTGTTTGAATCACATTTATTGTTCTGGAGGTTTCTTCCACCCTCAATTGCCAAGATAGTACTTTATGGGTTCTCTCTCCTAATTCATAATAATGTTGTTTAGATTTTAATATCATTTTTCCATTCTGTAGGTTTGTTTTGTGTTATATTCTAATTTTTATTTATTAATTTTTTATAATTTTCCTCTGTTGTTGAATTCTGACTATCTTTTTCTAATTGTGTTATTTCTTTCTCCAGTTCATTTAATTCTGTTACATATTTATTTTTTATACCCTTAACATATCCAATTATCTGTCCTCTTAAATAAGCGTTTAATGTGTCCCATAATAAAAAATTATTTCCTCTCTCGTCTACCTTTACTTTTCGGAATTGTTTCTTCTGCTGAATTTCTAATTGCTGTGACCAATTTATCATTCATTTCTTCTATATCCAATATATTTTCATCTAAAATCTTTATGCATCTTACTTCACTTCTTCTTTGAAATATCTCCCAATCTGCCTTATTTTGTTTCCACCTTGACACTCTAGGTCCTTTATTTTGTTCTATTTTAATCTGAATCCTTGTGAGTATGGGATAGTGATCACTTCCTACTGTAGTTTGTTCCAAGTATAGATCCCTGTGAATTCTCTGCTTACAAATGTTAAGTCTATTTGGATTCTGTGTTTTGGGAGATATGATATCTCTTACCTTCTCCATTATTTATAGATACCAATTTTTCATCATCTATAAATTCTTCTTTCACTAATCTGTTTTCATCAGTATTTTTACATCCCCATAGTGTACTGTGTCCATTGAAATCCCTACACCATATTATTTTCCCTTTCATCCCACCACCCACTGTGTTTAATGTATCTTTGCTTAATCTTCTACATGGATTATAATAATTTATTATTGCTAAGCTTTCTCTGCCTATCCAAATTTTGATTGTTATTGATTCATATTTCTGCCCTATGTTGATTATATTATACCTCATCCCACTGGTTATAAATATTGCTACTCCTCCACCATTGCCATTATTTCTATCCTTCCTAATAGCTGTGTATCCTTGTAAAACAAAATCTAATTGTGGTTTCAACCATGTTTCCTGTATACATACAATATATGAGGTTTTTCCTTAAGTTCTGATACATACTTCTTAAATTCTTGACCATTTGTGATAAGATTCCTTGCATTCCATTGTAAAATATATACAGCCATTAAGATCCTGCCTCCCATGCCTATGTACTTTTGATCCTCCATTCAGCATTTCTTTAACTACTTCTCTCCTAAGCTCTGTAATACCGAGATATTTTTCTGCAGACTTGACTATAATTTTAATTTTCTCGGTTCTCTTGTCTGTTTGCGCTGAACAGTTAATTGCATCTACCACAAACAGTACGAAATCCTTTCTACTCATTATTAGTGTATCCTTATTTATCATATTACAGCCCTCACAGTTCACTGGTTTGTTATTCCCTGTATTTGTATTTAAACAATGGAACCACATGAGCAATACGCCAATCCTCTGGCACCATCCCTGTTTCTAATGACATTTGAAATATTTCTCTATTGATAGCCTTCTCCTTTTCAGCAATACCTTTTACTGCCTCTGCGTAGCTAATCCCTTGAGTTACCTTAAAATAGTATCTCAGCTGCCTTCTTGCTATTAATGCACCCTCGATAAGCCACGCTGTGTTCCTTGACACAATTGCAGCACTTCAGCCTAGCTCCCACCTCATATTTCCCATATTCATGTTCTCTAGTGTATCTCCCACATCTTTGTTTTCCTCTGCAGACCGCCGCAATATGCCCAAATTTCTGATGTTTAAAGCACCTTAAAGGTGGTGGTATATATATTCTGACCTCATAACACATATACCCTGAATAAACTTTAGTCAGCAAACTTTCTTCATCAAAATTACTCATAACCAATAAACTATCACACTTTTTTCTGTTTTTTGTAACTTTCAAACATTTGGCCTCAATAATTTTTGCTCCTTTTATGTTCTGTTTAATCTCATCCATAGTAACATTTGTTGGTATTCCCAAAATAACTCCTCTAGTCCACTTTCTATTGTTAGGAATTGAGCATTGTACTTTTCTGCCGTCTATTTTATGTAATCTTATCACTCTGCCTTGCTGAGCACTGTCCCAACAAACCACTAATAGCAATCCATTTTGTAATACCTTTGCTCTTTTGACCTCACCAATACGAGAAAATACGAGGTTGCTTTGGCAAGTAAGGTGAAAATAAGGTGAAAATAAATCTGAAGGGTTTCTACAGTTATATTAATAGCAAAAGGATAGTGAGGGATAAAATTGGTCCCTTAGAGAATCAGAGTGGACAGCTATGTGTGGAGCCGAAAGAGATGGGGGAGATTTTGAACAATTTATTTTCTTTGGTATTCACTAAGGAGAAGGATATTGAATTGTGTAACGTAAGGGAAACAAGTAGGGAAGTTATGGAAACTATGACGATTAAAGAGGAGGAAGTACTGGTGCTTTTAAGGAATATAAAAGTGGATAAATCTCCAGATCCTGACAGGATTTTCCCTAGGACCTTGAGGGAGGTTAGTGTAGAAATAGCAGGGGCTCTGACAGAAATATTTCAAATGTCATTGGAAACAGGGATGGTGCCAGAGGATTGGCGTATTGCTCATGTGGTTCCATTGTTTAAAAAGGGTTCTAAGAGTAAACCTAGCAATTATAGGCCTATCAGTTTGATGTCAGTGGTGGGTAAATTAATGGAAAATATTCTCAGAGATGGTATATATAATTATCTGGATAGACAGGTTCCAATTAGGAACAGTCAGCATGGATTTGTGTGTGGAAGGTCATGTTTCACAAATCTTATTGTACTTTTTGAAGAGGTTATGAGGAAAATTGATGAGGGTAAAGCAGTGGATGTGGTCTATATGGACTTCAGTAAGGCCTTTGACAAGGTTCCGCATGGAAGGTTAGTTAGGAAGGTTCAATCATTAGGTATTAATATTGAAGTAGTAAAATGGATTCAACAGTGGCTGGATGGGAGATGCCAGTGAGTAGTGGTGGATAACTGTTTGTCAGGTTGGAGGCCGGTGACTAGTGGTGTGCCTCAGGGATCTGTATTGGGTCCAATGTTGTTTGTCATATACATTAATGATCTGGATGATGGGGTGGTAAATTGGATTAGTAAGTATGCAGATGATACCAAGGTAGGTGGCATTGTGGATAATGAAGTAGGTTTTCAAAGTTTGCTGAGAGATTTGGGCCAGTTAGAAGAGTGGGCTGAACGAGGACAGATGGAGTTTAATGCTGATAAGTGTGAGATACTACATTTTGGTAGGGATAATCCAAATAGGACATACATGGTAAATGGTAGGGCATTGAGGAATGCAGTAGAACAGAGTGATCTAGGAATAATGGTGCATAGTTCCCTGAACATGGAATCTCATGTGGACAGGGTGGTGAAGAAAGCTTTTGGTATGCTGGCCTTTATAAATCAGAGCATTGAGTTGGGATATAATGTTAAAATTGTACAAGGCATTGGTAAGGTCAAATATGGAGTATTGTGTACAGTTCTGGTCACTGAATTATAGGAAAGATGTCAACAAAATAGAGAGAGTACAGAGAAGATTTACTAGAATGTTAAACACGAGGAAATCTGCAGATGCTGGAAATTCAAACAACAACACACACAACTGGGAGATCCTGCTTTTTCTGGCGGACTGAGCTTAGGTGTTCAGCAAAACAGTCTCCCAGTCTGTGTCGGGTCTCACCAATATATAAAAGGCCACACCGGGAGCACCGGACGCAGTATACCACACCAGCCGACTCACAGGTGAAGTGTCGCCTCTCCTGGAGGGACTGTCTGGGGCCCTGAATGGTGGTGAGGGAGGAAGTGTAAGGGCAGGTGTAGCACTTGTTCCGTTTACAAGGATAAGTGCCAGGAGGGAGATCAGTGGGAAGGGATGGGGGGGGGGGACGATTGGACAAGGGAGTCGTGTAGGGAATGATCCCTGCGAAAAGCGGAATGGGGGGGGGGGGGAGGGAAAAATGTGCTTGGTAGTGGGATCCCGTTGGAGGTGGCGGAAGTTACAGTGAATTATACGTTGGACCTCGAGGCTGGTGGGGTGGTAGGTAAGGACAAGGGGAGCCCTATCCCGAGTGGGGTGGCGGGTGGATGGGGTGAGGGCAGATGTGTGGGAAATGGGGGAGATGCGTTTGAGAGCAGAGTTAATGGTGGACGAAGGGAAGCCCCTTTGTTTAAAAAAGGAAGACATCTCCTTCGTCCTGGAACGAAAAGCCTCATCCTGAGAGCAGATGCGGTGGAGATGAAGGAATTTTGAGAAGGGGATAGCATTTTTGCAAGAGACAGGGTGGGAAGAGGAATAGTCCAGGTAGCTGTGAGAGTCTGTAAGCTTATAGTAGATATCAGTAGGTAGGCCGTCTCCAAAGATGGAGACAGAAAGATCAAGAAAGGGGAAGGAGGTGTTGGAAATGGACCAGGTAAATTTAAGGGCGGGGTGAAAGTTAGAGGCAAAGTTAATGAAGTCGACGAGCTCAGCATGCGTACAGGAGGCAGCGCCAATGCAATCGTCGATATAGCGAAGGAAAAGAGGGGGACAGATACCCGTATAGGCTTGGAACATGGACTGTTCCACAAAGCCAACAAAAAGGCAGGCATAACTGGGACCCATACGGGTGCCCATGGCTACACCCTTGGTTTGGAGGAAGTGGGAGGAGCCAAAGGAGAAATTATTGAAAGTAAGAACTAATTCTACTAGATGGAGGAGAGTGGTGGTAGAGGGGAATTGGTTAGGTCTGGAATCCAAAAAAAAGCGAAGAGCTTTGAGACCATCTTGGTGGGGGATGGAGGTATATAGGGACTGGACGTCCATGGTGAAAATAAGACGGTGGGGGCCAGGGAACTTAAAATCATTGAAAAAATTCAAAGCATGAGAAATGTCACAAACATAGGTGGGAAGAGATTGAACAAGGGGGGATAAGACAGTGTTGAGGTATGCAGAAATGAGTTCGGTGGGGCAGCAGCAAGCTGAGACAATAGGTCTACCTGGACAGGCAGGTTTGTGGATCTTGGATAGGAAGTAGAAACGGGAAGTGCGGGGTGTGGGAACTATGAGGTTGGTGGCAGTGGATGGGAGATCCCCAGAGCTGGTAAGGTTGGTGATGGTATAGGAGACAATGTCCTGGTGCTCCTTAGTGGGGTCATGATCAAGGGGTAAATAAGAGGCGGTATCAGAGAGTTGTCGCTGTGCCTCGGCCAGGTAGAGGTCAGTATGCCAGACAACAACAGCTCCCCCCTTATCAGCAGGTTTTATAGTGAGGTTGGGATTGGTGCGGAGGGAGCGGAGAGCAGAGCGTTCAGAAGGAGTGAGGTTGGAATTGGAACAGGGTGTGGTGAAGTCGAGACGGTTGATGTCCCGTCAGCAAGTAGCAATAAAGAGATCCAGAGCAGGCAGAAGACCAGAGCGGGGTGTCCATGAAGAGGAGGAGGGTTGAAGACAGGAGAAGGGGTCATCGGTGGGGGTAGGAGAGTCCTTGCCAAAGAAGTAAGCTCGGTGACGGAGCTGGCAGAAGATGAGTTCAGCGTCATGGCGTACGCGGAACTCGCTGAGGTGTGGGCGAAGGGGGACAAAGCTGAGGCCCTTACTGAGGACAGAGTGCTCTGCCTCAGAGAGTTGAAGGCTGGAGGGAATGGTAAAGGCCCGGCACGGATGAGAGATGGGATCAGAGGGGGGAGGGAGGCTGGTAGTGTCAGTGGAGAGGGAAGGGTTGGGGTGAGAGGAAGATGGAGCCTCTGAGGGCCCAGGTGCTGACGATGAGATCAGAGGAAGAGAGGATTGCATAGTGGTGGTGGGGGAAGGGGAGACGGGAGACACAATCGTAGCACGTGAAGACCCGGCCTGGAGTTCAAGGCTGGAGTCACTGTCTGTGGTTGCGCAATCGCTTTGAAGCTGCCCATGGTCGTTGGAACCCGTGTTGATGGTGCTTTCACCAATCACCTTTCCAGCTCTTAGCTTCACCCCACCCCCTCCAGTCTTCTCCTATCATTTCGCATTTCCCCCTCCCCCCACTACTTTCAAATCTCTTACTATCTTTCATTTCGGTTAGTCCTGACGAAGGGTCTCGGCCGAAACGTCGACAGCTCTTCTCCCTATAGCTGCTGCCTGGCCTGCTGTGTTTCACCAGCATTTTGTGTGTGTTGTTACTAGAATGTTACCTGGGTTTCAGCACCTAAGTTACAGGGAAAGGTTGAACAAGTTAGGTCTTTATTCTTTGGAGCGTAGAAGTTTAAGGGGGGACTTGATAGAGGTATTTAAAATTATGAGGGGGATAGATAGAGTTGACGTGGATAGGCTTTTTCCATTGAGAGTAGGGGAGATTCAAACAAGAGGACATGAGTTGAGAGTTAGGGGGCAAAAGTTTAAGGGTAACATGGGGGGAATTTCTTTACTCAGAGAGTGGTAGCTGTGTGGAACGAGCTTCCAGTAGAAGTGGTAGAGGCAGGTTCGGTATTGTCATTTAAAGTAAAATTGGATAGGTATATGGACAGGAAAGGAATGGAGGGTTATGGGCTGAGTGCGGGTCAGTGGGACTAGGTGAGTGTAAGCATTGGCACGGACTAGAAGGGCCGATATGGCTTGTTTCTGTGCTGTAATTGTTATATGGTTATATATTATAATAAGTTTGTTGATTATCTTTGCCAAATGAATCGGGTTCCAATCACCAAAAGACGCTTCAGCTCAGTTTTATAATTACTTTAATCTCATCTTCTTTCCATTGTTTTGCTATCCTACTTCATTCATCCCCTGACTCCTCAGAGTTTGGCATCTCATACCTCTGTTTTTTTGCATTTTCCACTCCATTCCTCTTTCCCGCCAACCTCCATCTCTAACTCACTTCCTGAATCATCACTTCCTCCTGCCATCCTCCGTCCATTCACAATCTAGTTGTTGAGCCAACCGCCATCCTTCAGGAACTCGTGTTACCCTTAAACTGAAACCCAGGTAACATTCTAGTAACAACACACACAAACTGCTGGTGGAACACAGCAGGCCAGGCAGCATCTATAGGGAGAAGCGCTGTCGACGTTTTGGGCCGACACCCTTCGTCAGGACTAACCGAAAGGAAAGATAGTAAGAGATTTGAAAGTAGTGGGGGGAGGGGGAAATGCGAAATGATAGGAGAAGACCGGAGGGGGTGGGATGAAGCTAAGAGCTGGAAAGGTGATTGGCCAAAGTGATACAGAGCTGGAGAAGGGAAAGAATCATGGGACGGGTGGCCTCAGGAGAAAGAAAGGAGGTGGGGGGAACACCAGAGGGAGATGGAGAACAGGCAAACGACTAAATATGTCAGGGATGGGGTAAGAAGGGGAGGAGGGGCATTAACGGAAGTTAGAGAAGTCAATGTTCATGCCATCAGGTTGGAGGCTACTAAGCCAGTATATAAGGTGTTGTTCCTCCAACTTGAGTGTGGCTTCATTTTGACAGTAGAGGAGGCCATGGATAGACATATCAGAATGGGAATGGGACGTGGAATTAAAATGTGTGGCTACCGGGAGATCCTGCTTTTTCTGGCGGACCGAGCGTAGGTGTTCAGTCAAAATGTCTCCCAGTCTGCGTCGGGTCTCGCCAATATATAAAAGGCCACACTGGGAGCACCGGACACAGTATACCACACCAGCCGACTCACAGGTGAAGTGTCGCCTCACCTGGAAGGACTGTCTGGGGCCCTGAATGGTGGTGAGGGAGGAAGTGTAAGGGCAGGTGTAGCACTTGTTCCGTTTACAAGGATAAGTGCCAGGAGGGAGATCAGTGGGAAGGGATGAGGGGGACGAGTGGACAAGGGAGTCGCGTAGGGAGTGATCCCTGCGAAAAGCAGAAAGGATGGGGAGGGAAAAATGTGTTTGGTAGTGGGATCCCGTTGGAGGTGGCGGAAGTTATGGAGAATTATACGTTAGACCTGGAGGCTGGTGGGGTGGTAGGTAAGGACAAGGGGACCCTATCCCGAGTGGGGTGGCGGGTGGATGGGGTGAGGGCAGATGTGTGGGAAATGGGGGAGATGCGTTTGAGAGCAGAGTTAATGGTGGCCGAAGGGAAGCCCCTTTTTTAAAAAAAGGAAGACATCTCCTTCGTCCTGGGATGAAAAGCCTCATCCTGAGAGCAGATGTGGTGGAGACGGAGGAATTGTGAGAAGAGGATAGCATTTTTGCAAGAGACAGGGTGGGAAGAGGAATAGTCCAGGTAGCTGTGAGAGTCTGTAGGCTTATAGTAGATATCAGTATTCCTGCCCTGGTGCCAGCCAAGTCTCTGTAATGGACACCACATCATAATTTTGTTATGAGTGATGAACAGACCTGATGGACAATGGGGTGCAGAGTTAACCATCCCCCCCCCGAGAAACATGAACTATTACTGTTGCTATGCTGCTCATGAGAGAGAGAGATGAGACACAGGCAAGAACGTCTGCTACAGATAAGAGAGAGAGAGACTGAAAAAAGGAATCAGGTTCCATCTTGCCACATCTTCCTTAATCTTTTTAATATAAAGGCTGATAAATATATTCTGATAATTTTGCCAAATCTTTTGGCATAATGATGCCCAAATATTTGAAAGACTCTGTGTGCCATGCCCAGGGGTATCGACTTTCAATTTCTCTTGGTGGGCTATAGTAATATGAAAGTAATTGGGTTTTATCTATGTTGATCTTGTATCCTGATAATTGACCATATTGTTCAAAGGATTGCATCAATTTAGGTAAAGAGTATGTTGGTTGCCCTAGGTAGATCAAAATGTCATCCGCATAACAAACCAATTTATGCTCTGTCCCTTCAATAGTAATTCCCCTAATATATTCATTTTGTCTGATGTATTGAGCTAATGGTTCCAGATATAACGCGAAGAGTAGTGGTGACCATGCACAACCCTGTCTCGTGCCCCTTTCTAGGGTGACTATTTGATAAATATCCATAGATTTTAATCCTAGCAGTAGGATTGTCATATAGTGTCTGTATAGTTTTAATAATTGTGTCTTGGAAACCAAATCTATGTAAAACTCTGTAAAGAAAATTCCAATTGACCTAATCAAATGCTTTTTCAGCGTCCACGCTTATCACTATTGCTTCGATTTTATTTTTTTGTATATGATCCATAATGTGAAGTGTCCTTCATATATTGTCTTGTGTCTGGCATTGTCGTATAAAACCTGTCTGATCATTACATATCAGTATAGGTAGAAACTCCTCTAATCATTTGGCCATGATGGAGGTAAATAACCTATAATCTACATTAAGAATGGATATTGGTCTAAATGACCCGCATTCCATTTTATCCTTGCCTTCTTTCGATATAGCTGAGATTATCACTTCCTTCCAACTGGGTGGCATTTGTGCCTTTTTTAGAAACCAGTTCAGTGTCTGGAGTAAAACAGGAATTAACTCATTTTTAAATTCTTTGTACCACTCTGCCGTATACCCATCTGATCCTGGTGACTTGCTTAATTTAAGCCTACTAATTGCAGCTTTTAATTCAACTTCAGTTATGTCAGAAGTCATCCTTCTATTTTGTTCTTCGCTTAAAGTGGGTAACTCTAGAGAATTCAAGAAGGTGTCAATTTGGGTTATGCTTCCCCCTGGAACTTTGGAATTTAGAGTTTTGTAAAACGCTTCAAAAGCTTCTTGAATTTCACTTAGCTTATTTTTTTATCATTTTTATTCTTGGGTTCCTAATTCTATGAATTGTATTTTCTGCTATCTCTTTTTTCAGTTTCCACGCCAGTATTTTCATAGATTTCGATCCACTTTCATAATGTCTCTGTTTCAGAAACATTAAGTTTTTCCTGATTTCTTGCATAGCCAAATTATTTATTTCATTCCTAATTCTTTTAATTTCCCCTAATATATCTTGTGCCAAATTCAATTCATGTTTTCTCTGGTTCCTTCAGCCTATTTTGTAATTCCTCTAATGTTTTATTCCTTATTTTATTCTTATATGAAGATATCGCTATAATTTTCCCTCTTAAGACCGCCATCAGAGTATCCCATAAAATGGGAAGTGAAACCTCTCCATTATCATTAAATTCTAAGTAGAGACCAATTTCTTTTTTAATTTGTTCCTTAAAGTATGGATCATTGAGTAGACTTGAATTTAGTTTCCAAATAGTATTCTTTGGTTATAGGTCAAAATCAACAGAGAAATGTATAGGTGCATGGTCACCTACATCTATTGTCCCAATTCCACAGGTGTTTATTTTGTCTTTGCCTTTTCTAAATGTTATGAAATAGTCTATTCTTGTATATACAGAATGGGGAGCAGAATAATGAGTGTAATCCCTTCTGTCAGGGAAAAGATCCCTCCATATATCAATTATTAAACCAACATCCTCAAAAAGTGTATTAACTTTCTAATGTAAAGATTTTATTTCATAGGTTTTTCTATTGGAGGAGTCTAAGTTTGGTTGTAATTGTAAATTTAAGTCTCCCCCACATATCAGGAGACCTTCTGTTTCTGTTAACATACTATCAGTAATTTTCTGAAAAAAAACAGTATCACTTCCCGGGGGTGAGTATATATTCAATAGAGTAACTGAATTGCCATCTATATTCCCCCTTACCAGAATATATCTGCCCTCTTTAACTCCCATTTTGAATACTTTTTCAAAATTTAGCTTACTTGAGATAAGAATAGCAACTCTTCTCCTATGTCCTGATTTATATGAGGAGAAAAACAGATTAGTGAAACCCAGTCTCTTTAGTTTTTTATGCTCATTATCACTTAAATGAGTTTCCTGTAAATATACTACATGGGCTTGTTCTTTTTTCATTTTGGATAAAATTCTCTTATGTTTGATTGGATTTAATAGCCCATTTACATTAAACAAAATGAATTTTACCTTGTCCTTAGCCATTTATATTTATCTGTCAATGTACCATTGAAATTAGAATAAAACTGAACAAATAAGAACCAAAAAACACAAATAATAACAAAAATGGCAACGAACGTGTGATTCCAAGGCTGAAGTCTCTAGTAGATGACCCTGCGTTGAGCTAGAGGAAATGTCTAGCTGTGGGGGATAACCCCTCCTACTTGTGAGTTGAGGGCCCCCATTGCAGTATTCATAAAAGTCAGTGAACAAATCCATTACACAGAAAAGATTTCCCTGTGTACTCCTCCTATATATACATATATACACACACACAAATATATATATATATATACACACATATATACATGCATACATATACACACATATATACATATATATATTTATACACATACACATACATACACACACACACACACACACACACACACACACACACACACACACACACACACACACATATATATATACACATTACACACATACACATACATGCACACATATATATATTCTCATTTTGGTGGGGAAAAAGGAGTAAGTCAGCGAATAAAGAATAACAACTAAGTAATATAAAATCCACATTATAATAAGTATTTCTCGAGATAGGTATATCACCGTGTACTTCTGCTTCCGTTTAGCTTCTCAACATTTTTAAAGTTAGCCAAACCTTATGGCTCTTCTGAAGGGGGTGAGGACTGTCTTTGGGAAACTCCCAGTCTCTTCCTGATATATTTCTCTCGGCCTCCTCCCGTCTCCTGCCTTCTCAATTCTCGCACTATTTCCCAAGCAGAGCGGGATAATTCCTCAGCCAGGCTTTCCCTCATTTTGGTCATGCTGACGGACAACCCTCTGGCCTTCATGTCTGTAGTCGCCTCTTCCACTGTCTGGTACAACCACGTCCCATTGTCATAAAACACTCGAAGTTTAGCAGGGTATGGAGTTTGAAATCTAATCTTATTTTGCTTTAGTACTCGCTTTACTTCAGAGTATTCTTTGCGTTTATGGAGGACCGCGGGGGGGGGTAATCTTGGTTGAAATATATTAATTTATCCTCTAAAAACACTCTCTTCTTACCCCAGGCCCTTCGTAGAATCTCCGCCTTGGTGCTATACCGAAGGAATTTAATTATTATTGAGCGTGGCTTTCTACCCTGGGTAGGTTTTGGGACTAACACGCAGTGGGCTCTTTCGACTTCCAGCTTCATAGCCGGGGGAAGATCCAACGTGTCCCGCAGTAACTTTCCGACAAACTGTGTCATAGACGGGCCCTCCGCTCCTTCTGGAACGTTGTAGATTCTGATATTTTTCTGCCGTGATCTTCCCTCCAGGTCAAGCAGTTTACCTTCTTGGTGATGTATTATTTTTATTGTCTTGCTTAGTATCCATTCCACGTTTTGAACGCGATCATCCACCTTCTCAATTCGAGTCTCTGCCACCACTATTTTTTGATTAACGCTGGTGAGCTCTGCCTTAATATCACGGAGCTGCTGCTCTATTTCTTTCCAGAACTCCGTTAGCTGTTTCAGGATTTCGAACATATTCGCCGCTTCATCTGAACGAGGCCCAGCAGCCGCCTCGCTAGCACACGGTTGGGTCGGAGAGCCGCTCGCTGCACTCCTCTCGGACCCAGGCTCCGCAGTGTCACTTTTTTAATTTCCATTTCTTTTCCCCATTCTTGCCCCTCTTTTCAGTTCAAATATTTTTTGAAAAATATTATATTTGATGGGTTAATGGGGCTTAATACGCGTTTTTCCAGAGGAGCTGGTGACTTAAGCTGCCATTCTCGACGATGACGTCACCGGAAAAACTGGCGCCTTTTTCTTTATTTTCTTTTCCTTCACATATACTGTATCATTAGTAATCACATAGTTCTAGTTAAATCCTTAAAGTGTATTCTATAACTGTATCTGGTGTGAGCTTGATATTGTGTGCGACGCTGCGTTAACTTGATTTCCACAGCATCTGCGTGTACGGGAGGAAGGGTTTTATATTGTACTGACTAACGTTGTTACACTGTAGTGATTTGTCTTGTTACACTGTACTGATTACTGTCGTTACACTCCACTGATTAGTGTTGCTATACTGTACTGATTAGTGTTGTTACACTCCACTGATTAGTGTTGTTATACTGTACTGATCAGTGTTGTTAGACTGTACTGATTACTGTTATTACACTCCACTGATTAGTGTTGTTATACTGTACTGATTACTGTTGTTACACTCCACTGATTAGTGTTGTTATACTGTACTGATTGGTGTTGTTACACTGTAGTGATTAGTGTTGTTACCTGTACTGATTAGTGTTGTTATACTGTAGTGATTAGTGTTGTTACCTGTACTGATCGGTGTTGTTATACTGTACTGATTGGTCTTGTTACACTCCACTGATTAGTGTTGTTACACTGTACTGATTACTGTTGTTACACTCCACTGATTAGTGATGGTGTCAGTTGGTTCAACAACTGAATGGTTGAAGGGAATTAGCTGTTCCTAAAGTGGTGGTGTGAGATTTAGGCTTCTCTACCTCCTGCCCGATGGGACTGTTTTATATTCGAAACAATTTCTCTTGTTTGAATGGTTTGTAATTGGTGAAGCACATGTGGGGCTGTTTTCATTCGGGAGGGTGCTAAGGAGAGTTTTTATTATTTTGCAGGCTGGAAATTTTGTCAGTGGTTAAACATGTTTGGTGGGGGTTAACTGATATATTCAGGCACCTGTCCTTCCCTCAGCTCCCGGCGAGAGTGTTCCAGTGCTGAACGGGACTGAAGGAGCTTCGGCCATGTTACCCTGTGTGTTCACACGGCCTCGGCAGAGACGATTCACCGCACACACGGTGACGTGGATGAGGAAGGATCCCTACCGACACATCGTCACCTTCAGGCACCAAGGAAATGGATCATGGGCAGCAGAAAACGGAGTGACTCGGTACGAGCTCGTCGGGGACCCAAATCTGGGAAACTCCTCGACCAGAATAAAGCAGCTGAGAGTGGAGGACAGTCACAGCTACCTGTGTCTGGCTGGGTTCAGGAAAAGCAAGCATGATTATTCATCCGACAGAGACAGCACCAAACCCCAATATATCCATGTGTTCCAGAGTGAGATCCGGCTGCAGGTCACCCCAGGTAAGAAACCATTGACACACTCTGCAGGGTATGGGGAGGGTTTTAGGGATGGGTGGGGGGAAGCCTGCTACCATTATCCTTTCTCTAATCAACCCCCACCCCCGGGTTTATCTGTCTGTCACCGAGTGAGATCTGACTGTAGATCAGACTCGGAAAAGAACCCGTCCCCACATTCAAGTTCAAGTTTAATTGTCAATCAGCCACACGTGCATACAGCAAAACAAAACAGCGTTCCTCCAGGGACAAGGTGTAAAGCAGAGTAGCAACAGCACACAGTACACATCGTTACGATCTCAGAAAAGCATACAGTCACAAAAAGACATAATATAGCCCAAGTTCCTGAGTGGTCTGGCTTGGAGCTGGATGGTAGATTGGATATTGTCCTGGTCCAGCTTGTCTCTCACTAAGTGAACACTGGGGGCAGCACTGAGCAAAAGAGGAAGGCAGCACCGATGGGAGGGGCCTGTCCCCAACCCACGACGGACTCCAGCACGTCCACAGAGGCCTCTGCTCTCTCCCACACCATCTCGGCATCTTCTGCAGTGTTCAGGGATGGGTCAGAACCTCCAGCACCCATTGTATTATGTGTCCAGTCTCCGGGGATGAATGTTATATCGGCCACTCCCAGCCTCAGCTGGTGATGAGTTCCATTTCCTCACCACATCTCCATCTCAGACGGTCCCTCACACAGGGTGGCCCCCAGACCTTCAACGGGCCCCCTGGCGGGGCCTTGCCTGAGCCTGGGAGGAATGAGTGGAGTTCTAACGGAGGATCAGGAAGCTTCCCAGAGACGACTCACACTCAGGTCAAGTCAATTCAAGTTTATTGTCATTTCGACCATAGACTGCTGGTACAGTACACAGTAAAAACAAAACAACTTTCCTCCAGGACCCTGGTGCTACATGAAACAACACAAAACTACACTAGACTATGTGAAACAGCACAAGGCTACACTAGGCTACATAAAACCACATAAAAACTGTACTAGACTACAGACCTGCACAGGACTACATAAAGTGCACAAAACAGTGCAGGGCAGTACAATAACTAATAAACAAGACAATAGGCACAGTAGAGGACAAATTACAATATAATAATAAATGATGTAGATGCCAGTCTAGACTAGTGGTCACCAACCTTTTTAAGCCCAAGATCGACCCTACTAAATCGGTTAGTCACATGCATGCACATCGAACAGAAAAGACCGGAAATAAAACCCCGCAACCCAGAAGTCCAAATAATGTGTGTACACCAGGGGTCACCACCGTTTTTTGCACCACGGACCGGTTTAACATCGACAATATTCTTGTGGACCAGCCGACGGATGGGGGGGTGGGGGTGTTAATCACGACCGGAATACAGCGATACTCGAAGCCGGTTCCTTATGTCCAGTCTATTCCACAATTTAATTTCCTTGGCTCTCAGCACTTAGCTTCTTTCCCACTTGCTCACGTTTTTTCCGCTGAAAAACCTCAACCGGTTTGTCTCTAAGTACAGGGTGCTTGGACTCAGGGTACCGAAGCAGTTTTGAAGCAGCTTCATTGCCTCATTAGACAGCCTCTGGGCCCGAACTCCAGCCTCCCACCCGCCCACCGCCAGACGCCTTGGCCAGGTGTGGCTGCTCATGGGTGGGGTGAGAGGACAAGGTGAGGGCTGGAGGTCCCCGTGCCGGGGCCGCGGCGGTCGCAGTCCGGAGAGAGTGACCGACCGAGCGAGGAGTGTGACAGGACGCGCCCGCCCCTCTTGTAGGATCTATCGGCCGACAAAGGGATGTCTTGAGGGATGACTTTCAGTAGATCGCAGCGAGGTAGCTGCTCTGCTACTTACGAAACCCTGAGCCCGAATTAGGTCATCTGCGAATATTTTAGCACCAGGTTTCCCACGAACATTTGGTGTGCTAAGCAAGTTTAGAAGCAGCTCCCATCTATCCGTGCTCCAGGCCAGTAGCAACGGCACTTCCCACCGGCCACGCGAGGCCAATCAGTGATCCCTGGCGCGAGGGTATCTCTGCGTTTAGGCGACTGACGACCTCGCGTACGTTCAAGTTCAACAGTGGGCGTGACAGGGAATGAGGAAAGGTGCAGCTGATCCATATCGTTTCTTCACGGCCCGGTGGTTGGGGACCACTGAAGTACACTGTGTAGCGCATGGCGGGGGAGCTACACGCATGCACACTGGGCAGAAAGAACAGAACTAAAACCCCGCAACCCAGTAACAATCTCTCAACAGTATTTGTGTATTTATTTTTCATTCTTTTTGGGATCTACTGGGAAGATCTCAAAGATCGACCAGTCGATCGCGATCGATGGGTTAGCAACCACCAGTCTAGACTCTGGGTATTGAGGAGTCTGATCAGTTGGGGAAAGAAACTGTTGCACAGTCTGTTCGTGAGAACCCGAATGGTTCGGTACCTTTTGCCAGATCGCAGGAGGGAGAAGACTTCGTGCGAGGGGTGTGTGGGGTTCTTCACAATGCTGTTAGCTTTGTGGGTGCAGCACGTGGTGTAAATGTCTGTAATGCAGGAAGAGAGACCCCAATGATCTTCTCAGCTGACTTCACCATCTGCTGCAGGGTCTTGCGATCCGAGATGGTGCAATTTCCAGACTAGGCAGTGATGCAGCTGCTCAGGATGCTCTCGATACAACCCCTGTAGAATGTGGTGAGGATGGAGGGTGGGAGATGAAGTTTTCTCAGCCTTCACAGAAAGTAGAGACGCTGCTGGGCTTTCTTGGCTATGCAGCTGGTGTTGAGGGACCAGGTGAGATTCTCCGCCAGGTGAACACCAAGAAATTTGGTGTTCTTAACAATCTCAACGGAAGAGCTTGAAGTTTCAGGAAGAGCTTCCTTTCTGTTGTCAGATTTCTGAATGGACAATCAGAAGAATGTCCTTTTTTTCCCTTTTTTCCCCTCTTTTTCCCTCTTTTTGTTCTACATAATTTAAAATTATACATATACATATATTTCTTATTGTAAAGAAACAAAAAAAAGGGCCCATTCTCCTGAAACAGTCGAATTTGCAAACATTGGAGCCCACTGATAAGGTCGATCATCCACCATTGACCTCCTCTGATTGTCACTGACCTTTGGACCCTCACTCCAACTCCATTCCGTCCAGCGGTCTACCTTCTCTCTTCATTCACATCTTCTCTCCTCATCTCTCCCCAGCAAAAGTCCATGAATTCCCGGCTCCCAGACACACAAGAAAGAACAACATCCCTCTCATTCACAAACATGCCCCATTATCTCTAGTCATAACCCAAACATTGCTGCTCCAGAGAAACCATTACCTCAGCGGTGGAACATCACAGTGAAGCCATTCCATTAGCAGTGAAACCGTACAGCGTGTTACAGTAATTTATAGTCTTTTTATTAATACGTATTGCAATGTATTATCGTGTGGCGGGGTGGAGATGTGTCTCTACCTAAGGGGTTGTAAGATGCTCCTTCCCTCCGCGAGCCTGCAGGTCACCCTTGCCCACGGTGTAGCACCTGCTTAGCCCCCCCACCCCTCCTTCCAGCCCAGAAT
This sequence comes from Hemitrygon akajei, assembly GCF_048418815.1. Lineage (NCBI taxonomy): Eukaryota > Metazoa > Chordata > Chondrichthyes > Myliobatiformes > Dasyatidae > Hemitrygon > Hemitrygon akajei. Next base: position 3,168,596 of record NC_133129.1, read on the forward strand.
CAGGGTGATGTGAAGCCATGGGAACAGATGGTGGATGTTCGTATAAGCAGCTGGTGCAGATCACAAGTCCTGGTTATACACATGACAAGATAGGCCAAAGCCAGCATGGTTTCCTGAAAGGAAAATCCTGCCTGACAAAACTACTGCAATTCCTTGAGGAAATTACAAGCGGGGTAGATAAAGGAGATGCAGTAGATGTGGTGTACTTGGATTTCCAAAAGGCCTTTGACAAGGTGTCACACATGAGGCTGCTTAGCAAGATAAGAGCCCATGGAATTACAGGGGAGTTACTAGCATGGGTGGAACATTGACTGGTCGTCAGAAAATAGAGAGTGAGAGTGTGAGTCGAGTAAGGGGCACTGCCACCCGGCTGTAATCCCTGATGAAACGACGATAGAAGTTTGCAAACCCAAGTTTGCTTGAGCGTCGTGGGTCTTGGCCACTCCGCCACCGCCCGGATCTTTTCGGGATCCACTCTCACTCGTCCGCTCTCGATGATGTACCCTAAGAAGCTGACTGAGGGGACATGAAACTCTCACTTCTCAGCTTTAACGATACTTTGTTCTCCCAAAGCCTCTGCAGAACCTGACCGACATGGTGGGTGTGTTCCTGAAGACGGCGGGAGAAGATTAAGATGTCATCCAAATAAACAAACACAAAACGGTTAATAAAATCTCTAAGGACATTGTTTATCAGGGCTTGGAAAATGGCGGGGGCATTGGTGAGGCCGAATGGCATGACCAGGTATTCGTAGTGACAAAGAGGGGTGTTAAATGCTGTTTTCCATTCATCTCCCTCCTTTATTCTGACCAGATGGTAGGCACTTCGTAGGTCCAACTTGGAGAAGATGGTGGCTCCGTGAAGTGGTTGGAAAGCAGAGTTGATAAGGGGCAGTGGATACTTGTTCTTTATAGTTATGCTGTTTAGGCCTCGGTAGTCAATGCAGGGGCACAGTCAACCGCCTTTCGTCCACACAAAGAAGAAACCTGCGCCAACAGGGGAGGATGAGGGTCGGGTTATGCCTGCTGTGAGAGATTCATTTAGGTAAGCCTCCATTGCTTCCTCTCTGGCCGGGACAGGTTATACAGCCGACTGGTAGGTAGCGGGGCACTGGGGAGAAGGTCAATAGTACAATCGTAAGGTTGGAGTGGAGGCAGGGAAAAGGGCCCGTTATTTACTAAACACTTGTCCCAGATCGTAATACTCTGCTGGAACCTTGGATAAGTCAGGGGTTTCAGAAGCAGACAAGTTTGCGGTGACTTTCACAGGAGAAAGGGCCGACTGTAGACAAGTGGAGTGACAGAACGGACTCCAGCTGACTATCTTCCAGGTGGACCAGTCGATGTGGAGATTATGGCAGCTTAACCGGGGTACCCAAGAACAATAGGAGCTTAAGGAGAGGAAATTAAGTTAAATTGTACCTGTTCCCGATGGTTCCCAGAGAGAGTAAGAGACAGGGGATGGTGTGCAGTGTGTGACTCAGGCCAGTAGTCTACCATCCAGTGCCTGGGCTTCCAGAGGGATACTCAATGGCTCCCGAGGAATTCCAGCCCGGGAAGATATGTTTCCATCCAAAAGGTTTCCCTCGGCGCCAGAGTCCACTAGAGCGGACAGAGACAGGGACTGTTGGTTGTAACACAAAGTAGCTTGGATCTGCATCTGGGTTCGGGGGACGGAAGGGAATGTTGTGTGGCTCACCAAGATCCCCCTTTCTACTGGTGAGCCCTCCCTTTTGGCCAAAGGGAACAGGTAGCACGGAAGTGGCCAGACTGGCCACAATAGAGACAATCCCCTGCTCTTAATCTCTGGAATTGTTCTGTGGGGGAAAGGCAGTTCGGGCCCAGCTATTTGGGCTCCTCTCACGGAATGGGGGAAACGGCTGGACTGGGAGCTATTCTAGGAGCGGGAGGAGAAGAGAGGCCTGTGCTGGTGGGAGACGGTACAGGGTGCCGTGGAGTGGCCGAAGGTGGTGGACGACCAGTTCTCTCCCTATGACGTTCTCGAAGACAATTGTCCAACCTGGTGGCTAGGGAGATCAAGGAGTCCAGGCTGTCAGTGTCATCTCTTGTCATCAACTCGTCTTTCACCATGTTGCTGAGGCCATTCGGAAATACCCCTTGGAGTTCCTCATCATTCCACCCTGAGTTCCACCTGCTCATGTCCAGAATTCCACGGAATATTCGGCAACACTGCGTGAGCCCTGACAGAAGTAAGTAGACACTTAGCAACATCTTTACCACGGACTGGGAGGTCAAAGATCTTTCTCATTTCTGTGATAAAGGTGGGGAATGAAGAGCAGATATCCGGCTGTTTGTCCCAAACAGCTGTAGCCCCACTAAGGCACTTTCCCGCAACAATCCCATGATATAAGCGATCTTTGACTTGTCTGTGGAATACGTCAATGACTGCTGATCGAACACCAAGGAGCATTGCAGAAGGAAGGCCCGTCACTTCCCCAAATCTCCAGTGGAGTGTTCTGGTTCAGGTACATGAGGCTCTCTTGGTGTGGGTGTTGCTGACACGTAGGGGGTTGCCACTACAGACTGTCTGGGTTGGTTAGACAGAGTTCCAGGAGTTGATGGGGTAAAATGAGTGGATACACGGTTCACCTGGTCACCAATCTTCTTTACGTTCACAGACAGGGAACGGAGGTTCTCCATGACCTCCCAGAGAAGTTGATCGTGCAGACCCAGCAGGGAGCCCTGGCTAGCGAGGGTTTGTTACAGGGTATTCGTATCCACTGGGTCCATTGTGACCAGATCGTTCTGAGGAGAACCCAAGTGCAGGACACAGGCATGGGCGACAATCTTTGCATCATCAATGGGGACGGGAGAGGTTCTGGAGGATTGGAGGGTCACGGATGTTGTTCCTTTATTCAAGAAGGGGAGTAGAGATAGCCCAGGAAATTATAGACCAGTGAGTCTTACCTCAGTTGTTGGAAAGCTGATAGAAAAGATCCTGAGAGGAAGGTTTTATGAAAATTTGGAGGTATAACATGATTAGGAGTAGTCGGCATGGCTTTGTCAAAGGCAGGTGGCGCCTTATGAGCCTGATTGAATTTTTTGAGGATGTGATTAAACGCATTGATGTAGGGAGAGCTGTAGATGTAGTGTATATGGATTTCAGCAAGGCATTTGATAAGGTACCCCATGCAAGGCTTCTTGAGAAAGTAAGGAGGCACAGGATCCAAGTGGACATTGCTTTGTGAATTGAGAATTGGCTTGCCCACAGAAGGCAAAGAGTGGTTCTAGATGGGTCATATTCTGCATGGAGGTCGTTGACGAGTGGTGTGCCTCAGAAATCTGTTCTGCGACCCCTACTCTTCGTGATTTTTATAAATGACCTGGATGAGGAGGTGGAGGGATGGGTTAGTAAATTTGTTCATGACACAAGGTTAGGTGTGTTGTGGATAGTGTGGAGGGCTGTCAGAGGTTCCAGCAGGACATCGATAAAATGCAAGACTGGGCTGAGAAGTGGCTGATGGAGTTCAACCCAGATAAGTGTGAGGTGGTTCATTTTCATAGGTCAAATATGATGGCGGAATATAGTATTAATGGTAAGACTCTTGGCAGTGTGGAGGATCAGAGGGATCTTGGGGTCCGAGTCCATAGGAAGCTCAAAACAGCTGCGCAGGTTGACTCTGTGCTTGAGAAGGTGTACGATGTATTGGCCTTCATCAATCGTGGAACTGAATTTCGGAGCCGAGGGGTAATGTTGCAGCTATATAGGACCCTGGTCAGACCCCACTTAGAGTACTGTGCTCAGTTCTGGTCACCTCACTACAGGAAGGATGTGGAAGTCATAGAAAGGGTGCAGAGGAGATTTACAAGGATGTTGCCTGGATTGGGGAGCATGCCTTATGAGAATAGGTTGAGTGAACTCGGCCTTTTCTCTTTGGAGTGAAGGAGGTGAGAGGTGACCTGATAGAGGTGTATAAGATAATGAGAGGCATTGATCGTGTGGATCGTCAGAGGCTGTTTCCCGGGGCTGAAATGGTTGCCACAAGAGGACACAGGTTTAAGGTGCTGGGGAGTAGGTACAGAGGAGATGACAGGGGCAAGTTTTTTATTCAGAGAGTGGTGAGTGTGTGGAGTGGGCTTCCGGCAACAGTGGTGGAGGCAGATACGATAGGGTCTTTTAAGAGACTTTTAGATAGGTACATGGAGCTTAGTTGAACAGTGGGCTGTGGGTAAGCCTAGTAATTTCTGAGGTAGCGACATGTTCAGCACAACTTTGTGGGCCGAATGGCCTGTATTGTGCTGTAGGTTTTCTATTGAGTTAGGATGCAGACGTGGACGTGAACGTTAGACAGCAAACAGGAGGAACATTGACACGGAGCCTAGACACTGAGACTTGACTCAGAGAGACAGAGTCTCACAGGTAAACCTTCAAACTGGAGCTGAACTTGGAACAAATGGTTCTAAGCGGTTGGGAAACGTTAGTTATCAGACAGGAAAAAGACCAACGATCTGGCAACTGGGGTTTGTAACACCAGGATTCTTATACTGCAGGTCCTGATGGAAAATAGGTGTGTCGTCATCAAAGAAAATTAGAAGCAATTGGGAAATTAACGGTTAGAACCATGGCACAATCAAAGGAAATTATAGAATACTAGGGAATAAACGATCAGGACTGTGACAATTCTAGGACAAGTACCATGACTTCAGGATTGAAGGATGTTCATTTAGAACAGAGATGTGGAGAAATTACTTTAGTCAGAGGGTGATAAATCTGTGGAATTTGTTGCCACGAGCGGCTGTGGAAGCCAAGTCATTGGGTGCATTTAAGGCAGAGATAGATAGGTTGTTGATTAGCCAGGGCATCAAAGGGTATGGGGAGAAGGCAGGGGAGTGGGGATGACTGGAAGAATTGAATCAGCCCATGATTGAATGGCAGAACAGACTCGATGGGCCGAAAGGCCTACTTCTGCTCCTATATCCTATGGTCTTCTGGACCACTGACACCAGGCAGGCAATCACTGAAATGCACTGATAATGGCTGCCGTCACCCATCTTGCTGCCTGGCCTGCTGAGTTCCTCCAGCATTTTGTGTGTGTTCATCATGGTTAAGAGACTGTGATTGCCCACATCACACAACACAGCACATACCGATGATGATGATTGCAATGTACTGCTGCACAAAACACAAGCCGGTGAAATTATCCTAATCCTGATTGTGATTCTGCAGAATGTCAGGGGGAGGAGGCAGACAGGACACGATTACAGGGCTCAACCTGTCACATTGATCAAGACAGAAGCCAGCCCTCCACCATGGATTCTGTCTACACTTCTCACCGTCTCTGTGAAACAGACTGCAAAATCAGAGACCCTCCCATCCACCCTGGACATTCTCTCTTCGGCCCTCTCCCACTGGGCAGAAGGTACAACAGCCTGGATGCACAGACCACCAGGCTGAAGGACAGCTTTTATCCTACAGTTATAACTACGGAGTGGTCCCCGGTACGATAAGATGGACTCTCCACCTCATTATTTATTTGTTTATTCATTTAGAGATACAGCACGGAACAGGCCCTTCTGACCCAACGAGCCACACCACCCAGAAACCCACCTATTTAACCCACAATGATTTACAATGACCAATTAACCTACGAGCCAGTCCATCCTTAGACTGTGGGAGGAAACCGGAGCACCCGGAGGAAACCAACGCGGTCACAGGGAGATCGTATAAACTGCTCACAGACGGTGCAGGAATTGAACTCTGAACTCCGACACCCCGAGCTGTCATAGTGTCACGCTAACGGCTGTGCTACCATGGCAACCCACTTCATTATGGCCCTGCACCTCACTGCCTGCCCGCACTGAACTTTCTCAGTAACTGTCACACTTTATTCTGCACTCTGCTGTTGTGTCCCCTGTACTGTGTTAGAATGTACTGATTCATGTTGTTACACTGTAGTGATTAGTGTTGTTACCTGTACTGATTAGTGTTGTCACACTTTATTCTGCACTCTGCTGTTGTGTCCCCTGTACTGCCCCAGTTTGCTGATGTGATGAAATGATCTGCACAGGCAACAAAGTTTTTCACTTCCCCAACTACTTGTGTCAGTAATGAATGGACGACCAATTCACCTCTCGTGCTTGCTGAAGACTTGCCGAATCTCCTGACCTGCAATGCTGAGAGTTGCTTTTCCTCTACGGACGCTGGCCGACCCACTGAGCTCCTTCGGCAGGTCGCTTTTCCATTCGACGTACAACTGTAGGTTCAGAGCTTTGACCGGTGACCACTTGGCGTTTGGGATTGATCAGTTAGAGCAAATTGAAGGAAGGCAAGGACACGAGCAGTGGCCATCGTCACAGCGGCCATCGTCTGAGTGGACAGTCGGACTGGTGATCTTGAGGCTTTAGCTCTTTGAAGCTTCCGTGAGGAGAGGCTTCACTCAGAGAAAGCAAAGGAAAGAAAAGCTCAGGTTTCTCCATCTCGTCTTTATATCTGCTGAACTGAGACAATGGAGATGCCCGGCAGGATAGTGGAATTCTCCTCTTGTGGGATGTGGGAAGGCAGGGAGACCTCCAGTGTCCCTGACGACTACAACTGTGAGAAGTGGATCCAACTGCAGCTTCTAACCATCCGCGTGAAGGAGTCGGAGCTGGAACTGGATGAACTCCGGATCATCCGGGCGGATGAGAGGGTGATGGATAGGTCACACAGAGAGGTAGTTACACCCAAGGTGCAGGAGAGTACCCCTGTGGCCATTCCCCTCAAAGTGGTATACTGTCAGGGGGAGGGGGGTGGGTGGAGAGGGATGACCTAACAGAGGAAAGTCACAGTGGTTGGGTCTCTGGCACTGAGTCAGCCTCTGTGACTCAGAAGGGAAGGGGGGAGAAGAGGCACGCTGTGGTAATGGGGGATTTGTTAGTTAGGGGAATGGACAGGAGGTTCTGTGGTGAGAACGAGATTCCTGGATGGTACATTGCCTCCCGGATGCCAGGGTCTGGGATATCTCAGATCGAGTCCTCAGCATTCTGGAGTGGGAGGGTGAGTTGCCAGAGGTCGTGAAGCATGTAGGTGCCAATGACATGGGTAGGATGAGTGATGAGGTTCTGCATCGGGAGTCAGGTACTAAGTTAAAGGGCAGGAACTCCAGGGTTGTGATCTCAGGATTGCGACCTGTGCCACATGCTACTGAGGCTAGAACTAGAAAAATTATACAGTTCAATACGTGGCTAAGGAGTTGGTGCAGGAGGAAGGGCATAAGATTTTTGGATCATCGGGCTCTCTTCCAGGAAAAGTGGACCTGTACAGAAGGGACAGTTTGCACCTGAACTGGAGGGAGATTAATATCCCTGTGGGAAGGTTTGTTAACGCTGCATGGTGGGTTTAAACTGGAGTTGCAGGGGATGGGAACCAGAGTGCCAGAACAGTTAGTGGAGAGGTTATGGAGGCAGATGTTCATAAAACCTCAGACAAAGATAGGTTGAGCAGGGTGTGACTCGTGTCCTGAGCTGCGTATATGTTGAATCATTGTGGAAAGAGCTAAGGAACTGCAAGCGTCAAAAGACCCTGATGGGAGTTGTATACAGACCCCCTGAACAGTAGTAAAGATGTGGTCTTCAGATTACAACGGGAGAAAGAAAATGCATGTTACAATAATCACGGGGAATTTCAATGTGCTGGGAGATTGGGAAAATCAGCTTGGTGCTGGATTACAGGAGGAAAGTCTAGAGTCGTATGAGATGGATTTTTAGAGCAGCTTGTGGTGGAGCCCACTGGGGGATCAACTATTCTGGATTAGGTGTTGTGTAATGAACCAGAATTGATTAGAGAGCTTATGCTAAAAGAACCTTTAGGGGAAAGTGATCATAATATGATCAAATTCAACCTGGAATTTGAGAAGCTAAATCAGCTGTATCAGTATTTCAGTGGAGCAAAGCGAATTACAGAGGCATGAGAGAGGAGCTGGCCAGAATTGATTGGAAAAGAACGCTCGCCGGGATGACGGCAGAACAGCAATGGCTGGAATTTCTGGAAGCAGGTCGGAAGGCACAAAATATATACATCCCAAAGAGGAAGAAGTATTCTGAAGGCAAGATGACACAACCGTGACTAATGAGAACATAAAAGCCAAAGAGGGAGCATATAATAGAACAATAATTCATGGGAAGTTAGAGGATTGGGAAGCTTTTAAAAATCAACAGAAGGCAACTAAAAAGTCATTATGAAGGTAAAGATGAAAGTATGAAAGTAAGCTAGCCAATAATATTAAAGAATATACCAAAAGTTTCTTCAGATATTTGAAGTGTAAAGGAGAGGCGAGAGTGGATATTGGACCGTTGGAAACCGATGCAGAAGAGGTGGTCATGAGGGACAATGAAATGGCGGATGAACTGAATTAGTATTTTGCATCAGTCTTCACTGCAGAAGATGGTATCAGTATGGTGGAAGTTCCAGGTGTCAGGGGTCATGAAGTGCGTGAAGTTACCATTACTAGAGAGAAGGTTCTTGGGAAACTGAAAAGTCTGAAGGTAGATAAGTCACCTGGACCAGATGCTGTACATCCTAGAGTTCTGAAAGAGGTGGCTGTTGAGATTGGGGAGGCATTAGTAATGATCTTTCAAGATTCACTAGATTCTGGAATGGTTCTGGAAGATGGGAAATTTGCAAATGTCTCTCCAATATTCAAGAGGGGAGAGAGACAGAAGAAAGGAAACTATAGGCGAGTTAGTCTGATCTCAGTGGTTGGGAAGATGTTGGAGCTGATTTTTAGGGATGAGGTCTCAGGGTATTTGGAGGCACATGATAAAATGGGCTGTAGTCAGCATGGTTTCCTTAAGGGAAATCTTGCCTGAGAAATCTGTTGGAATTCTTTGAAGAACTCACAAGCAGGATAGACAAAGGAGAATTGGTGGATGTTGTGTATTGGATTTTCAGAAGCTCTTTGACAAGGTGCCACACATGAGGCTGCTTTACAAGCGATGAGCCCATGGTATTCCAGGAAAGATACTAGCTTGGATTAAGCAGGGGCTGATTGGCAGGAGACAAAGAGTGGGAATAAAGGGAGCCCTTTCTGGCTGGCAGCCGGTGACTAGTGGTTTTCGACAGGGGTCTGTGTAGGGACTGATTCTTTTTATGTAATGTGTCAATGACTTGGACAATGAAATTGATGGCTTTGTTGCAAAGTTTGCAGACGATATGAAGATATGAGGGGCAGGTAATTTTGAGGAGGTAGAGAGGCTACAGGAGGACTGAGACAGATGAGGAGAATGGGCAAAGAAATAGCAGATGGAATAGTGTCGGGAAGTGTATGGTCGTGCACTTTGGTAAAAGAAATGAAAGGACTGACTATTTTTTAAATGGAGAGAAAATACAAAAATCTGAGGCAGAAAGGGATTTGGAAATGCTTGTGCAGGATTCCCTAAAGGCTAACTTGCAGGTTGAGTCAGCGGTGAGGAAGGCAAATGCAATGTTCACATTCATTTCAAGAGGAGAATATAAAAGCAAGGATGTTTTCACCAGAATTCAGAAGAATGAGGTGTTTCCTTATTGAAATCTTTTGAACGGTGAGAGGCCTTGATAGAGTGGATGTTTAGAGGATATTTCCAATGGTAGGAGAGTCTAAGACTAGAGGACACAGCCTCAGAATAGAGATGCGTACTTTTAGAACAGAGATGAGGAGCAATTTCTTTAGCCAGAGAGTGGTGAATCTGTGGAATTCTTTGCCACAAGCAGCTGTGAAATCACAGTAAGTTAGTTACAATAAGAAATATCTAAAAACAAATAAGTAGTGTAAAAAGAGAGCAGAATGGATGTGGTGTTCATGGGTTCACGGACCGTTCATAAATCTGATGGCGGAGGGGAAGAAGCTGTTCCTGAAACATTGAGTGTGAGTCTTCAGGCTCCTGTACCTCCTCCCTGATATTAGCAATGAGAAGAGGACGTGTCCTGGGTGGAGGGGGTCCGTGATGATGAATGCAGTGGAGCGTAGGAAAAAAAATTAGAACAAGATACAAAATTAAATGAATAAATAGTATGAAATAGGAATGATTTGGCAGGTTATGGGCCAAACGCTTGCAAATAGGACCTTGGATGATGACCTTGGTCAGTATGGACCATCGGGCCGAAGGGTCTGTTGGGCTGTACAGTGTGTCTCCACAACTCTAGTATCGATCGGGAGAAAGCCGCTAGGGCACAATGAAAATGGAAGCACTGTACTGAGGTCTGGTGTTAAAGCTGCTCTCTGTCTCACAGGAAATTTAAACTCTCTCATTTATGTGCTGGTCGTTCTGGTTCTCCTGCTCCTAGTCTGTGTCCTCCTGGCAGTCTCCTGGAAGAAGAAAGGTGAGCGGAGAACTGGCTGGCAAGTGAAGATGACTGTTCCTCTCTATGAAGGAGAGTGGGTGATGGGAGGAGAGTCAGTGGGCTGTGGGAGGGGATTCAGTGGGTGGGTGAGAGTCGGTGGGGTGTGGGAGGGGATTCAGTGGGTGGGGAGAGAGTCGGTGGGCTGTGGGAGGGGATTCAATGGGTGTGGGGAGAGTGTCTGTGGAATGTGAGAGAGGATTCAGTGGTGGGAGGGGGCAGAGTTCCTTTTGTCTACGCACCTTTCTTACTCTGCACTTCTTGGTGCACAACACGGATTTCAGTTTTTAAGTACAATAATGATTGTCTTTTTATTTCTTCAGTCCACATCTGGCTGATGGGTTTCAACAGAGGTACGAAAAGGTAAGGTGAATCGATACGGAGACCAGGCTGGGGTTGAATGGGAGGTCTGTCACCCACAGGTCGAGCACAGCGTGCTGACTTTGTTCAGAGATCTGACTAGTCACTGGAGGCCTGTGACCAGTGGAGTCCCACAGGGATCGGTGCTGGGTCCATTGTTTGTCATCTCTATCAATCATCTGGATGATAATGCGATTAACTGGATCAGCAAATTTGCAGATGTCACCAAGATTGGGGGTGTAGTGGACAGTGAGACAGACTATCACGGCTTGCAGAGGGATCTGGACCAACTGGAAAAATGGGCTGAAAAATGGCAGCTGGAACTTAATGTAGACAAGTGTGAGCTGTTGCAGTTTGGGAGAACCAGCCAGTGTAGGCCTTACATGGTGAATGTACGGCAGTGAGGAGTGTGGTAGAACAGAGGGATCTGAGAATACCGGTCCATAATTCATTGAAAGTGGCGTCACCCGTAGTTACGGATACAAAGAAAGCTTTTGGCACATTGGCCTTCATAAATCAATGTATTGAGTAAAGGAGATGGATGTTATGTTGAAGTTGTATAAGACACCAGTGAGGCCTAATTTGGAGTATTGTGTGCAGTTTTGGTCACCAAACTACACGAAAGATGTAAATAAGGTTGAAAGAGTACAGAGAAAGTTTACAAGGATGTTGCCGAGTCCGGAGGACCTGAGTTATCGGGAACATAGACGATTGAGAGGAGATTTGATAGAGTTATACAAAATTATGAGGGGTATAGATAGGGTAAGTGCAAGCAGGCTTTTTCCACTGAAGTTGAGTGAGACTGAAGCTAGAGGTCATGGGTTAAGGGTAAAAGGTGAGAAGTTTAAGAGGAACATGAGGGAAACGTCTTCACTCAGAGGGTGGTGAGAGTGTGGAACGAGCTGCCAGCACAAGTGGTGCATGTGGGTTCAATTTCAATTGAAGAGCTTTGGTTCAGATGCAGGTCGATGGGACGAGGCAGATTACTGGTTCGGCATGGGCTCGATGGGCCAAAGGGTCTGTTTCTGTGGTGTACTGTTCCTTGACCCCATGACTATCAGCTTTATTTGTCACAGGCATGTCGAAACATACAGTGAATGTGTCATTTGTGTCAATAACCAACACAGTCTGAGATTGCACTGGGGGCAGTCGGCAAGTGTTGCCATGCTTCCAACGCCAACGTAACATGCCCACAACTTACTGACCCTAACCTGTATGATTCTGGACTGTGGGAGGAAACCGGAGCACCCGGAGGAAACCCACGTGGTCACGGGGAGAACGTGCAAGCTCCTTACAGACAGCGGTGGGAATTGAACACGGGCTGCTGGTGGGGTAGAGTGTTACGCTAACCACTGCACTACCTTTCCACCTGCCGATTAGCCACTGAGATTCGTCTGTGAGTGAGCGTCGATCCATCTGTGCAAACGAGGGGTGAATGCCGGGTTAAACGTAGACTTGCCGAAGGAGGCATTCCAAAGGCAGCAGTGACCACCCTCACTTCGATTCTCACTCGCTTTTGACCCTCAAATTTAAACATCCACCTTGCTGACCTGAATTAACTTAGACCTTGAGATTTAGGAGAGAATTGGGGTAATACTGTCACATGTACTGAGACACACTGAAAAGCTTGTCTTGCATTCTGTTCACAGAGATCAAATCATTACACAGGGGAGAGAGGGAGGGGGAGGGGGAGAGAGGGAGGGGGAGGGGGAGAGAGGGAGAGAAGGGGTAGGGAAGGAAAGAGAGGGAGGGGAGGAGGGGGAGGGAGGGAGAGAGGAGGGGGAGAGAGGGAGAGAAGGGGTAGGGAGGGAAAGAGAGAGGGGGAGGTGAGGGGGAGGAAGGGAGAGAAAGAGCGGGAGGGGGAAGGGGAATTGTCTGGAATTTCCCCCATACCAGACAGAGATGGAACCAGTTAGAATGCTTTCCATGTTGCATCTGTAGAAATTTGCTGGAGTCTTTGTTGACATACTGTCACGAACTCTGTGACGGTTAAAGAACCAGCAGAAATGGAAAACACTTTGGAGTCTGGGATTGCTATAAACTAATAGTGTTTATTAGTACCATCTTCAAGTGGTAAAACTACCAACCCAAGCCAGGATCATCACACACCGGTAGATTCCACAAGGTTACCTCAAACACACAACGTGATAGCCACTTATCCAGTTCCACGACATACGAAATAACTCCAACAGTGATTTGCCACAGGGGTGCCTTTCTTCAGTGAACTACCACACCCAGACAAGAGTAACACACAAGTGGTAATCACAAAGGTTTCCCCCTCACCAGAGAACCCACTCCTGTGGATTAACTACGTGACAGTCACACCCTCATATTCGAATGGAACTCAAACTCACCCTTACGGGCTACAGAGGAGAGAGTCCAAACAGTGACCTCTGACACTAGGTTTCTTCTGTTTCAAACCTTCCTCTCCCCTCTTCTCTTCCTTTAAAGACACCGACTGTGACCATAACCAAGGTGACCGTTCTTCTGTGGTAGAGTTATCAACCCAGGCCAGGGTTGGACACACAAATAACTCCCAACCGGTCACATCTTTTCTGCATTGCGAGAGCCACTGATCGATTTCCCCGAATCGATCCTCCAAAACCCACCTTCCTGTGAGCACAACAAGCTCATCCAGTCTCCAAAACCGTGTGTGTGTCTGGGCAACAGCGGACCTGGTTTTTATCTCAGCATGCTGAACACCAGCTGTCCATCAAACTGCTCCGTCCTCCTCTCTCTGAAGGAACTTTAACAAGCAGGCAACTGTCCTTGTGGAAAGGTAAACAACTTTCAGAGAAACCATAACATCAATCTTTCGAGCAGTTTCTCTCTCTCTCTCATTGCACTGGACGCCTCCCTCTCTCTCTTTGTAACAGCTCAAACTGTGTCCAAAAGCCAATCTCATTCTCCTGACATTTTAAAATGATTGTCCACAGAAAATATGAACCCTAGGGGTACATAACAACACCAAATCTCCTCAAACTCCAATGAAACATAGCCATCGTATTGTCTTCTTTGTAACTGCAATGATATGTCGGGGCCACAATAGACTCTCAGAGATGTTGACACCCAGAAATTTGAAAATGCTCACCCTTTCTACTTCTGATCCCTCGATGAGGACTGGTGTGTGTTCCCTTGTTTTACCCTTTCTGAAGTCCACAATCAGTTCTTTGGTCTCGCTGACGTTGAGTGCAATGTTGTTACAACACCACTCAGCTAGCTGATCTATCTCAGTCCTGTACGCCTTCTCATCCCCACCTCAAATTCTTCCAACAATATTTGTGACATGGGCAAATTTATAGATGACATTTGAACTGTGCCTAGCCACACAGTCATGTGTGTAGAGAGAGTAGAGCCGTGGGCTAAGCACAAACCCCTGAGATACACCAGTGTTGATTATCAGTGAGGTGGAGATGTTATTTCCAATCCACACAGACTGTGGTCTTCCAGTGAGAAAGTCAAGGATCCAGGAGGTGCAGAGGCCCAGGATTTGGAGCTTGTCAATTAGAACTGCAGGAATGATTGTGTTAAACGCTGAGCTGTAGTCAATACACAGAATCCTGATGTAAGTGTTAGCATTAACAAGAGAAAATCTGCAGATGCTTTCAGGCTTCTGTACCTTCTGCTCAGTGGGAGAGGGGAGAAGAGAGACTATCCAGGGTGAGTGGGGTGTCTTTGATTACGCTGGCTGCTTTACTGAGACGGTGGGAAGTGTAGACAGAGTTCAGTGAGGGGTGACTGGTTTCTGTGATGTGCTGAGACCTGTCCACAACTCTCTGCAGGTTCTTACCGTCCTATCAGACCAGTTACTGTCCGGAGCCTTGAGGCATCCACTCACGGAGATTAGAATTTTCCAGGGCTGAAATGTCCTCACTTCCTGGAAATGTTGAGTGCCACGTGGATGGTCACAGGTCTACATTGACGAGTTGTTTTCTATATTTCCATGTCTGCACCAGGGTTTATCGATTCAATGATAATTACCAAAACCATAGGAGCAGAATTAGGCCATTCAGCCCATCAAGTCTGCTCTGCCATTCCATCATGGCTGATTTACTATCCCTTTCAACCCCATTCTCCTGCCTTCTCCCTGTAACCTTTGATGCCCTGACTAATCAAGAACCAATCACTCTCTGCTTTAAATATACCCAATAGTTTGCCCTCCACAGCCATCTGTGACAATGAATTCCACAGATTAATCACCCACTGGCTAAAGAAATTCCTCCTCATCTCTATTCTAAATGGACTTCTTTGGATTCTGAGGCTGTGCCTCCCAGTCCTAGACTCCCCGACTATAGGAAACGTTCTCTCCACATCCACTCTATTGAGGCCTTTCAATATGTGACAGGTTTCAATCGATACACCCAGCACTTTGAAATCTGCCTTTGTCTGGTGTGACGGGAAGGTGACCGCAGTTTATCACATTTCTGACACGTTATACAGTAGAAACACCGGCCCTTCAGCCCAACTCCATGCCTGCCCCCTTAACCCTCGTTATCAATGTGCCTTCCAAATGCCTCTTAAATGATGTAACTGTAGGTCTCTCTGCAGCTCGTTCCACACCCACCACCCTCTGTGTGGAAAACACCGCCCTTCAGTTTCCTTTTAAACCTTTCCCCTTTGACCTTTAACCTTACACACCGCAGTAGCATGGTCGCAGTGCTTTACAGTGCCAGTGGTGAGATCTGGGTTCGATTCCAGCTGTCACCTGTAAGGAGTTTGTGTGTTACCCCTGTGACTGTGCGGGTTTCCAGTGAAGTCTCTGGTTTCCTCCCACATTCCAAAGACGTTTGGGTCGGGCTTAGTGAGTTCTGGACATGCTGTGTTGGTGCTGGAAGCGTGACAATACTTGCAGGCTGCCCCCCGCACAGTCCTCGCTGATTTGCAAACGACACTGTATAAGCTGGGGTGCCAACAGCTTCTGCACAGCACTGAATGTGTCAACGTGGAGCGGACAGCAAGCTTGTAAATCTGGCAGGAGCAAAGAATGTTGGGAATGGCAAGAGTGGAGTGCTGTGGGAGGGGTGCGGGACAGGTGGCAGAGAAGGTGTGCCGGGGGTGGGGGTGGTGCAGGACAGGTGGCAGAGAAGGTGTGCCGGGGGTGGGGGTGGTGTGGGACAGGTGGTAGAGAAGGTGTGCCGGGGGTGGGGGTGGTGCGGGACAGGTGGCAGAGAAGGTGTGCCGGGGGTGGGGGTGGTGCGGGACAGGTGGTAGAGAAGGTGTGCCGGGGGTGGGGGTGGTGCGGGACAGGTGGCAGAGAAGGTGTGCCGGGGGTGGGGGTGGTGCAGGACAGGTGGCAGAGAAGGTGTGCCGGGGGTGGGGGTGGTGCGGGACAGGTGGCAGAGAAGGTGTGCCGGGGGTGGGGGTGGTGCGGGACAGGTGGCAGAGAAGGTGTGCCGGGGGTGGGGGTGGTGTGGGTGATGTCACACCAGGCCTGAGGATTAGTCAATGACATTTGATTCCAAACACTTGGTTTGTTGATCATTACAGAATGTCTCACTGGCGCTTTCTGCTCCCTCTCTCTCTTCCCCTTTTCCCAACCGTGATTCCCCTCTCCCTGCCCCCTTCCCACTCTCAGTCCACAATAGAGACCCGTATCAGAATCAGGTTTATCATTGCTCACATACGTCATGAAATTTGTTTTTTTTAATGGCTGCAGTGCATAAAATTACTACAGCCCTGTGCAAAGGTCTTAGGCGCACTGTCTATATACTGTGTGTGTCTCAGCTTTTCCGCCAGTACTGTATACCCTCCAGTTTTAAACCCCCTACCCTGGGGGAAAGATCATCTTATCTCTGTGAAGTCCCCTCAGTCTCCTACGTTCAGGTACAATAGACCCAGCCTGTCCAGTCTCCCCTTATAACCAGTCCCAGTACCATCCACACTTTTGCATTCTGTCACTGACGTCCCTCCTATCCAGGGTGACGAGATCTGTACGCAGTACTCCAAATGCAGTCCGGTATGGCTGCTGTACAAGGTAGTCCGTGATGGAGTCAAACGTGCCAAGTGATGTCTTCACTGCCCTGACTGCTTGTGTCTCCACTTTCAGGGAACAATGTACCTGTACCCCTCAGTCTCTCTTCTGCAACTCTCTCCTGAGCCCTACCATTCACTCTGTTAGCGATCCACCATGAAGGACCCATCACCCAGGACATGCCCTCTTCTCATTGCTACCGTCAGGGAGGAGGCACAGGAACCTGAAGACACACTCAATGTTTCAGGACAACTTCTTCCCCTCCACCATTAGATTTCTGACTGGTCCACAAACCCACGAACACTACCTCACTATTTTTGCTCTCTTTTCACAATATTTATTTTTAAATATATTTCTTTTTGTAATTTCTAGATTTTTGATGCATTGCACTTCACTGCTGCCACAAAACAACAAATTTCACAACATATGTCAGAGATAGTGAACCTGATTCTGAATTCTTGCCTTGGTTTGTCATAAACTCACAGAGCACGACACACAGAAACAGACCCTTTGGCCCATCTAGTCCATGCCAAACTGTTATTCTGTCTATTCCCATCAACCTGCACTGGATCATAGCCATCTATATCCCTCTACCCCTCCCATCTGTATACTTACCTAAACTTTAAATGTTCACAAGTTAAGTTTATTATCATAGTATGTATGCAGAATGCAACTCTGAGATTTGCCTTTTCCAGATAGCCATGAAATATAGAAAACCTTAGAAACAGTTGAAAGAAAAGATATCAAATCCCCCCCCCACATGAAAACAAAGATAAACAAAAACTTGCAAATTCCAAACCCCTCCCTCGCACAAAAACTAACAGATCCCCCACACGGAGAACCAGCAACAAGAACATCAAACCCAAACCCCGAGCCTGCCAATTGGCAACAAGAGAGAATGGATACGATCACGGAAAAAACACATCAAACCGAAACAGGCCAATGTGAACTACAGTCCAATCTATAAATCTCAGAATTTCAATACCACCTCTGAGAGCATCCCCTCCGAGGACAGTGACTCGAACCAGTGACCCCTCCGAGGGCAGTGACTCAAACCAGTGACCCCTCCGAGGACAGTGACTCGAACCAGTGACCCCTCTGAGGACAGTGACTCGAACCAGTGACCCCTCTGAGGACAGTGACTCGAACCAGTGACCCCTCCGAGGGCAGTGACTAAAACCAGTAGCCCCTCTGAGGACAGTGACTCAAACCCGTGATCCCTCCGAGGACAGTGACTCGAACCAGTGACCCCTCCAAGGGCAGTGACTCCAACCAGTGACCCCTCTGAGGACAGTGACTCGAACCAGTGACCCCTCCGAGGACAGTGACTCGAAACAGTGACCCCTCCAAGGGCAGTGACTCAAACCAGTGACCCCTCTGAGGGCAGTGACTCCAACCAGTGACCCCTCTGAGTGCAGTGACTCAAACCAGTGACCCCTCCGAGGACAGTGACTCAAACCAGTAGCCCCTCGGAGGACAGTGACTCAAACCAGTGATCCCTCCGAGGACAGTGACTCAAACCAGTGACCCCTCCGAGGGCAGTGACTCCAACCAGTGACCCCTCTGAGGACAGTGACTCGAACCAGTGACCCCTCCGAGGGCAGTGACTCCAACCAGTGACCCCTCTGAGGACAGTGACTCCAACCAGTGACCCCTCCGAGGGCAGTGACTCCAACCAGTGACCCCTCTGAGGGCAGTGACTCGAACCAGTGACCCCTCCGAGGACAGTGACTCGAACCAGTGACCCCTCTGAGTGCAGTGACTCGAACCAGTGGTCCCTCCAAGTGCAGTGACTCAAACCAGTGACCCCTCTGAGGGCAGTGACTCGAACCAGTGACCCCTCCGAGGACAGTGACTCGAACCAGTGACCCCTCTGAGTGCAGTGACTCGAACCAGTGGTCCCTCCAAGTGCAGTGACTCAAACCAGTGACCCCTCTGAGTGCAGTGACTCGAACCAGTGGTCCCTCCGAGTGCAGTGACTCGAACCAGTGGCCCCTCCGAGGACAGTGACTCAAACCAGTGGTCTCTCCGAGGACAGTGACTCAAACCAGTGGCCCCTCCGTGGACAGTGACTCAAACCAGTGACCCCTCCGAGGGCAGTGACTCGAACCAGTGGTCCCTCCGAGTGCAGTGACTCGAACCAGTGGTCCCTCTGAGGACAGTGACTCAAACCAGTGGCCCCTCCAAGGACAGTGACTCAAACCAGTGGCCCCTCCGTGGACAGTGACTCGAACCAGTGGTCCCTCCGAGGGCAGTGACTCGAACCAGTGGTCCCTCCGAGTGCAGTGACTCAAACCAGTGACCCCCTGAGTGCAGTGACTCGAACCAGTGACCCCCTGAGTGCAGTGACTCGAACCAGTGACCCCCTGAGGGCAGTGACTCGAACCAGTGGTCCCTCTGAGGACAGTGACTCAAACCAGTGGCCCCTCCGAGGACAGTGACTCAAACCAGTGACCCCTCCGAGGGCAGTGACTCAAACCAGTGACCCCCTGAGGGCAGTGACTCAAACCAGTGACCCCCTGAGGGCAGTGACTCAAACCAGTGGTCCCTCCGAGGGCAGTGACTCAAACCAGTGGTCCCTCCGAGGACAGTGACTCAAACCAGTGGTCTCTCCGAGGACAGTGACTCAAACCAGTGGCCCCTCCGAGGACAGTGACTCAAACCAGTGGCCCCTCCGTGGACAGTGACTCAAACCAGTGACCCCTCCGAGGGCAGTGACTCAAACCAGTGACCCCCTGAGGGCAGTGACTCAAACCAGTGACCCCCTGAGGGCAGTGACTCAAACCAATGGTCCCTCCGAGGGCAGTGACTCAAACCAGTGGTCCCTCCGAGGACAGTGACTCGAACCAGTGGTCCCTCCGAGGACAGTGACTCAAACCAGTGGCCCCTCCGAGGACAGTGACTCAAACCAGTGGCCCCTCCGTGGACAGTGACTCAAACCAGTGACCCCTCCGAGGGCAGTGACTCGAACCAGTGGTCCCTCCGAGTGCAGTGACTCGAACCAGTGGTCCCTCCGAGGGCAGTGACTCGAACCAGTGGTCCCTCCGAGTGCAGTGACTCAAACCAGTGACCCCCTGAGTGCAGTGACTCGAACCAGTGACCCCCTGAGTGCAGTGACTCGAACCAGTGACCCCCTGAGGGCAGTGACTCGAACCAGTGGTCCCTCTGAGGACAGTGACTCAAACCAGTGGCCCCTCCGAGGACAGTGACTCAAACCAGTGACCCCCTGAGGGCAGTGACTCGAACCAGTGACCCCTCTGAGGGCAGTGACTCAAACCAGTGGTCCCTCCGAGGGCAGTGACTCAAACCAGTGGTCTCTCCGAGGACAGTGACTCAAACCAGTGACCCCTCTGAGGGCAGTGACTCGAACCAGTGGTCCCTCCGAGGGCAGTGACTCGAACCAGTGGCCCCTCCGTGGACAGTGACTCGAACCAGTGGTCCCTCCGAGGGCAGTGACTCGAACCAGTGGCCCCTCCGAGGGCAGTGACTCGAACCAGTGACCCCTCTGAGGGCAGTGACTCGAACCAGTGGTCCCTCCGAGGGCAGTGACTCAAACCAGTGGTCCCTCCGAGGACAGTGACTCAAACCAGTGGTCTCTCCGAGGACAGTGACTCAAACCAGTGACCCCTCTGAGGGCAGTGACTCGAACCAGTGGCCCCTCCGAGGACAGTGACTCAAACCAGTGGTCTCTCCGAGGACAGTGACTCAAACCAGTGGCCCCTCCGTGGACAGTGACTCGAACCAGTGGTCCCTCCAAGGGCAGTGACTCAAACCAGTGACCCCCTGAGTGCAGTGACTCGAACCAGTGACCCCCTGAGTGCAGTGACTCGAACCAGTGGTCCCTCCGAGTGCAGTGACTCGAACCAGTGGCCCCCCCGAGTGCAGTGACTCGAACCAGTGACCCCTCCAAGGGCAGTGACTCAAACCAGTGACCCCTCTGAGGGCAGTGACTCGAACCAATGGTCCCACCGAGTGCAGCGACTCAAACCAGTGACTTGAACTTCTCTTAAATTTTAAACTGGAACTGCTGGCAGATCATTCCACCCTCTCACCACTCTGAGAGAAGAAGTTCCCCTTCATGTTCCCTTTAAATATTTCACCTTTCACCCTTAACCCATGACCTCCAGCTCTCATCTCACCCACCCTCAGTGAAACAAGCCTGCTTGCATTAACCCTATCTATACCCCTCATAATTTGTATATCTCTGTCAAATCTCCTGTCATTCTGCTACACTCCAGGGAATATCATCCTCACCTATTCATCCTATTACTGTCATTCAGGTCCTCAAGTCCCAACAATATCTTTGTAAATTTTCTCTGCACTCTTTCAATCTTATTGGCATACTTCCTGTAGGTTGGTGACCAGAACGGTACACAATATACCAAATTAGCCCTCACCAACATCTTATACAACTTCAACATAACAGCCCATCTCCTGCACGCAATACTCTGAATAATCAGGGCCAGTGTGCCAAAAGCTTGCTTTATTTTAATTGTCTCTCTTTATCTATCTATCTCATATCTATCTATATGTTTATATACATAGAAATATATAATTTATTTATTTCAAGACAATACAGCCATTGTTGGTAGAATCTCAGGTGGTGACGAGTGGGCGTACAGGAGTGAGATATTCCAACCAGTGGAGTGGTGCCTCAGCGATAACCTGGCACTGAATGTCAGTAAGACGAAAGAGCTGATTGTGGACTTCAGGAAGGGTAAGACGAAGGAACACGTACCAATCCTCATAGAGGGATCAGAAGTGGAGAGATTGAGCAGCTTCAAGTTCCTGGGTGTCAAGATCTCTGAGGATCTAACCTGGTCCCAACATATTGATGCAGTTATCACCATGTAACCATATAACAACTACAGCACAGAAACAGGCCATCTAGACCTTCTTGGCCCACTGGGTCAGTTGTAATCTTGGATAACCACAACTGGGAACATGCTGTGATTTCATGATATTGGTTCTTTTCTCGACAGGAATGTTCCACGTTCGACCCGATCGGAGCAGGAACAGAAGCCGCCTCAGTCAGGTACTGAGCTGACAGCGCGAGGGGGTGAACCAGTCACGGCTCCCAGGGGAACGATCAATAACAAATCTAGAACAGGCAGGGAGCTCCATCAGCCAAGGAAAGAGCAGAGCAGCTTCGGATTCACTGGAACGTACAACAATGCAGCACAGAACAGGCCCTTCAGCCCACCATGTCATGCTGACCCTTCAATCTACTCTAAGATCAATCCAACCTTTCCCTCCCACACAGCCCCCCATTTTTCTATCATCCATGTGCCTATCCAAGAGTCTCTTCAATGTCTGTTACGTATCTGCCTCTGCCACCAGCCCTGGCAGCATATTCCACACACCCACCACTCTCTGTGTGAGAATCCCTTCTCAGACATTCACCCAAATGTATTTCTCCAATCACATTAAAATGTATGCCCCTCGTATTAGCCATTTCCACCTCTTAATGACCACACAATCTTATCATCTCATCAAGACATCTCTCATCCTCCTTCACTCCAAAGAGAAACCCCTAAGTTGCTCAACCAATCCTCATAAGACATTCTCTCTAATCCAGGCAGCATCCTGGTAAATCTCCACTGCATCCTCTCTAAAGTTTCCACATCCTTCCTATAATGAGGCAACCAGAACTGAACACATTACTCCAAGTGTGGTCTAAGCAGGGTTTTATAGAGCTGTAACACTACCTCACAGGTCTTGAACCCAGTCCTCCGACTAATGTAGCCAAACCACCATATGCCTTCTTAACAACTTTCAGGGGATATTTGCGTGGAGTTCTGCACAGGAACTTTCCAATGAGATGGGAAGGATGGTAGGGTACAGGAACCGTGGTGTACAAAGGCTGTTGTAAATTTAGTAAGAAGAAAAGAAAAGCTTACGAAAGGTTCAGTAAACTAGATAATGAATAGAGATCTAGAAGATTATAAGGCTAGCAGGAGTGAGCTTAAGAATGAAGTTAGGAGAGCCAGAAGGGGCCAGGAGAAGGCCTTGGTGGACAGGATTAAAGAAACCCCCAAGGTATTCCACAAGTATGTGAAAGGCAAGAGGATAAGATGGAGAGAATAGGACCAATCAAGTGCGACAGTGATAAAGAGTGTATTGAACTGGAGGAGATAGCAGAGATACTTAATGAGAACTTTGCTTCAGTATTCACTACGGAAAAGGGTCTTGGCGATTGTAGGGATGACTGACAGCAGACTGAAAAGCTTGAGCATATAGATATTAAGAAAGAGGATGCGCTGGAGCTTTAGGAAAGCATCAAGTATGATAAATCAAGTTGGAGATGTACCCCAGGCTACTGTTGGAGGTGAGGGAGGAGATTGCTGAGCCTCTGGCGATGATCTTTGCATCAACAATGAGGAAGGGAGAGGTTCCGGAGGATTGGAGGGTTGCGGATCTTGTTCCCTTATTCAAGAAAGAGAGTAGAGATAGCCCAGGAAATTATAGACCAGTGAATCTTATTTCAGTGGTTGGTAAGTTGATTGAAAAGATCCTAAGAGGCAAGATTTATGAATATTTGGAGAGGCGTAATATGATTAGGAGTAGTCAGCATGGCTTTGTCAAAGGCAGGTCGTGCCTTACGAGCCTGATGAATTTTTTGAGGATGTGATTAAACACATTGATGAAGAAAGAGCAGTAGATGTAGTGTATATGGATTTCAGCAAGGCATTTGACAGGGTACCCCATGCAAGGCTTATTGAGAGAGTAAGGAGACATGGGATGCAAGAGGACATTGCTTTGTGGATCCAGAACTGGCTTGCCTACAGAAGGCAAAGAGTGGATGTAGACAGATCATATTCTGCGTGGAGACCGGTCACCCATGGAGTGCCTCAGGGATCTGTCCTGGGACCCTTACTCTTCGTGATTTTTATAAATGACGTGGATGAGTAAGTGGAGGGATGGGTTGGTAAATTTGCTGATGACACAAAGATTGGGGGTGTTGTGGATAGTGTGGAGGGCTGTCAGAGGTTACAGCGGGACATCGATAGGATGCAAAACTGAGCTGAGAAGTGGCAGATGGAGTTCAACCCAGATAAGTGTGAGGTGGTTCATTTTGGTAGGTCGAATAAGATGGCAGAATATAGTATTAATGATAAGACTTTAGGTAGTGTAGAGGATCAGGAGGATCTTGAGGTCTGAGTCCATAGGACACTCAAAGCAGCTGCGCAGGCTGACTCTGTGGTTAAGAAGGCATACGGTGCATTGGCCTTCATCAATTGTGGGATTGAGTTTAGGAGTCGAGACGTAATGTTGCAGCTATATAGGACCCTGATCAGACCCCACTCTGAGTACTGTGCTCAGTTCTGGTTGCCTCACTACAGGAAGGATGTGGAAACCATAGAAAGAGTGCAGAAGAGATTTACAAGGATGTTGCCTGGATTGGGGAGCATGCCTTATGAGAATAGTTTGAGTGAACTCGGCCTTTTCTCCTTGGAGCAACGGAGGATGATAGGTGACCTGATTGAGGTGTATAAGATGATGAGAGGCATTGACTGTGTGGATATTCAGAGGCTTTTTCCCAGTGCCGAAATGGCTAACATGAGTGGGCACAGTTTTTAGGTGCATGGAAATAGGTACAGAGGAGATGTCAGGGGTAAGTTTTTTTACGCAGAGGGTGGTGAGTGTGTGGAATGGAATGCTGGTGATGGCAGTGGAGTTGGATATAATAGGGTCTTTTAAGAAACTCCTCAATAGGTACATGGAGCTTAGCAAAATAGAGGGCTATGGGTAACCCTCGGTAATTTCTAAAGTAAGGACATGTTTGGCACACCTTTGTGGGCCGAAGGGCCTGTATTGTGCTGTAGAGTTTCAATGTTTCTAACTTAACCACTTAACCACCATAAGCTATAGGAGCACAAGTAGGCCATTTGGCCCATCAAGTCTGCTCTGCCATTCAATCATGGGCTGATCCAATTCTTCCAGTCATCCCCACTCCCCTGCCTTCTCCCCCATTCTGTTTGATGCCCTGGCTAATCACTAACCTATCTATCTCTGTCTTAAATACACCCAACAACTTGGCTTCCACACCTGACTGTGGTAACAAATACCACAGATTTACCACCCTCTGACTAAAGTAATTTCTCCTCAACTCTGTTCTAAATGGACGCCCTTCATTCCTGAAGTTGTGCTCTCTTGTCCTGGACTCCCCTACCATGGGAAATAACTTTGCCATATCTAATCTGTTCAGGCCTTTTGACATTCGGAATGTTTCTATGAGATCCCCCCCTCATTCTCCTGAACTCGAGGGAACACAGCCCAAGAGCTGCCAGACATTCCTCATCCGGTAACCCTCTCATTCCCTTGCATTCCCATTCTGATGCTCTCAGGAGAGTGAGAGTAATGGATATAAGAATGTCTCTCTCTCTGAAGGGTGACTGCAATCTGCTGTCCCTTCTGATCAGAATGCACACTAGACTCAGTAGACGATTGACAGTTGAGCGTCAATAACTTTTCGAGGCTGCCTGTCAGTGGGAAGTAACCATCATTTGAAAGCCACCAGGAGTCTGACTGTCTCGTTGTCACGGTGAGCACCGGCACAATTCAACCCAGGAGTGGAGGAACAGCAGACTCCGTCATTGTGAGTGATGACGACAACTGAACACAGGAGCAGAGAAACTTTGGACTCCGTCATGGTGAGCACTGACGACAACTGAACCCAGGAGTGAGCGAATGGCAGACTCTGTCACAGTGAGTGCTGACGATGACTCAACCCAGGAGTGGAGGAACAGCAGATTCTGTCATGGTGAACACTGACGACAACTGAACACCGGAGTGGAGGAACGGCAGATTCTGTCACAGTGAACGCCGGTATGACTGAACCCAGGTGCTCCCATGAAGAGACGGAAACAAGGGATTAGTCATAGGAATACCGACAGAGTATCAGAGAGACGATCGAGCGACACTGTGAGACTAATCATTCTCCACAAACACAAGCACTCCACTCAGCACTAAATGAGAGTCCCCTTTCAATAATCATGGAAAGCAGAAAACCCGTGCCAGTCACAATTAACTTGACCAGATTAAACAGAAAACACAAGGCCAAGGTAACATGTCTGAACAACTGGCGTCCTGTTGCACTCACCTCAGTAATAAGCAAATGCTTTGAGAGGCTGGTCAAGGACAACATCTGCAGCATGCTACCACCCACACTGGACCCCCTACGATTCGCCCACCGACACAACCAATCAACTGATGATTCAATAGCCACAGCTCTACACACTGTCCTTACACATCTGGAGAAGAAGGATGCTTATGTGAGAATGCTGTTCTTGTATTACAGTTCAGCATTCAACACCAGAATCCCGCCCCCCCACCACCAGGCTCAACAAGGAGCCTAGAGACCTCGGCCTTCACCCTGCCTTGTGCAGCTGGATCCTGGACTTCCTGTCAGATTGCCAGCAGGTGATGAGAGTGGGCTCCCTCAACTCTGTCCCTCTGACCCTCAACACAGGTGCCCCTCAGGGCTGTGTACTACGTCCCCTCCTTTACTCTCTGTGTACCCATGACTGTGTCGCCACCCACAGCTCCAATCTGTAATTAATTTTGCTGACAACACTACACTGATCATCTCAAATAATAACGAGGCAGCCTACAGAGAGGAAGTCACCACCCTGACACAGAGGTGTCAAGAAAACAACCTCTCCCTCAACGTCGCAAAAACAAAGGAGCTGGTTGTGGATCACAGGAGGAATGGAGACAGGCTCAACCCTATTGACATCAATGGATCTGGGGTTGAGAGAGTGAACAGCTTTAAGTTCCTCGGCATAAACGTCACTGAGGATCTCAAGTTGTCTGTACATACTGGCTGTGTGGTGAAAAAGGCACAACAGTGCCTCTTTCACCTCAGACAGATGAAGAAGTTTGGTATGGGCCCCCAAATCCTAAGAACTTTCTATAGGGGCACAACTGAGAGCATCCTGACTGGCCGCATCATTGCCTGGTATGAGAACTGTACTCCCCTCAATCGCAGGACTCTGCAGAGAGTGGTGCGGACAGCCCAGCAGATATGTAGATGTGAACTTCCTACTATTCAGGACATTTACAAAGACAGGTGTGTAAAAAGGGCCCGAAGGATCATTGGAGACCTGAGTCATCCCAACCACAAACTGTTCAAGCTGCTACCATCCAGGAAATGGTACCACAGCATTAAAGCCAGGACGAACAGGCTCCAGGACAGCTTCTTCCACCAGCCATCAGACTGATTAATTCATGCTGATACAATTGTATTTCTATATGAAATTGACCGTCCGCTCTACTTACTATTTATTATAAATTGCACATTTCGATGGAGACGTAACATAAAGATTTTTAGTTCTCATGTAATAAAGTCAATTCAGTTAAGGACTCTCGTTAAGGCAACAATCAGTAAATACGGGTGCTGAAGAAACCGAGACACCCAGCACTCTCCGGCTCCCCACAGAGCTCTGCAGGACAGATTCAGTCGTATTGCCACTTTGGGTCCCTCACACCATCGAGCAGGCACACATTCATTATCAAAGTACACATCTGTCACCATATACAACCCTGAGATCCATTTTCCTGCAGGCATACTCAATAAATCAAATAACAATAATAGAATCAATGAAAGACCACACCAACAAGGCAACAACCAGTGTGTAAAGACAACAGGCTGTACAAATGCAAAATGAAAGAAATAATTATAGTAAATAAATAAGCAATAAGTATCGAGAACACGAGATGAAGAGTCCTTGAAAGTGAGTCAGTAGATAAGAAACATAGAAAACCTACAGCCAGCACAATACAGGCCCTTCGGTCCATAAAGTTGTGCTGAACATGTCCCTACCTTAGAAATTACTAGGCTTCTAACTTTCTAAGCTCCATGTACCTATCCAAAACTCTCTTGAAAGACCCTATCATATCCGCCTCCACCACCGTTGCTGGCAGCCCATTCCACGCACTCACCACTCTCTGAGAAAGAAACTTACTCCTGACATCTCCTCTGTACCTACTCCCCAGCACCTTAAACCTGTGTCCTCTCGTGGCAACCATTTCAGCCCTGGGAAAAAGCCTCTTACTATCCATATGATCAATGCCTCTCATCTTGTACACCTCTATCAGGTCACCTCTCACCCTCATTTGCTCCAAGGAGAAAAGGCTGAGTTCACTCAACCTATTCTCATAAGGCATGCTCCCCAATCCAGGCAACATCCTTGTAAATCTCCTCTGCACCCTTTCCATGGCTTCCACATTCTTCCTGTAGTGTGGTGACCAGAACTGAGCACAGTACTCCAAGTGGGGTCTGACCAGGGTCCTATATAGCTGCAACATTACCTCTCAGCTCCTAAATTCATTTCCACATTTGATGAAGGCCAATACACTGTATGCCTTCTCAACCACAGAGTCAACCTGCGCAGCTGCTTTGAGCGTCCTATGGACTCGCACCCCAAGATCCCTCTGATCCTCCACACTGCCAAAAGTCTTACCACTAATACTATATTCTGCCATCATATTTGACCTACCAAAATGAACCACTTCACACTTATCTGGGTTGAACTTCATCTGCAACTTTGCAGCCCAGTTTTGCATCCTATCAATGTCCCGCTGTAACCTCTGACAGCCCTCCACACTATTCACAACACCTCCAACCTTTGTGTCATCAGCAAACTTACTAACCCATCCCTCCACATCCTCATCGAGGTTATTTATAAAAATCATGAAGAGTAAGGGTCCCAGAACAGATCCCTGAGGCACTCCACTGGTGACCGACCTCCATACAGAATATGACCAGTGTGCAACCACACTTTGCCTTCTGTGGGCAAACCAGTTCTCGATCCACAAAGCAATGCCTCCTTACTTTCTCAATAAGCCTTGCACGGGGTACCTTATCAAATGCCTTTCTGAAATCCATATACACTACATCTACTGCACTTCCTTCATCAATGTATGTAGTCACATCCTCAAAAAATTCCATCAAGCTCTTAAGGCACGGCCTGCCCTTGACAAAGCCATGTGGACTGTTCCTAATCATATTATACCTCTCCAAATGTTCATAAACCACTGAGGTAAGACTCACTGAGGTAGGACACACTGATCTATAATTTCCTGTGCTATCTCTATTCCCTTTCTTGAATAAAGGAACAACATCTGCAACCTTACAATCCTCCAGAACCTCTCCTGTCCCCATTGATGATGCAAAGATCATTGCCAGAGGCTCAGCAATCTCCTCCCTTGTCTCCCACAGTAGCCTTGGGTACATCTCTTCCAGGACCAGCGACTTATCCAACTTGATGCTTTCCAAAAGCTCCAGCACATCCTCTTTCTTAATATCTACATGCTCAAGCTTTTCAGTCTGCTGCAAGTCAGCACTACAATCACCAAGATCCTTTTTCATAGTGAATACTGAAGTAACGTATTAAGTACTCCTGCTATTTCCTGTGATTCCATTCACACTTTCCCACTGTCATGTTTGATAGATCCTATTCTTTCACGTCTTATCCTCTTGCTCTTCACATACTTGTAGAATGCCTTGGGGTTTTCCTTAATTCTGCCCACCTAGGCCATCTCATGGCCCCTTCTGGCTCTCCTAATTTCTTTCTTAAGCTCCTTCCTGTTAGTCTTATAATCTTCTAGATCTCTAACATTACCTAGCTCTTTGAACCTATTGTAAGCTTTTCTTTTCTTCTTGACTAGATTTATTACAGCCTTTGTACACCATGGTTCATGTACCCTACCATAACTTCCCTGTCTCATTGGAACGTACCTATAGAGAATTCTACACAAATATCCCCTGAACATTTGCCACATTTCTTCTGTACATTTCCCTAAGAACATTTGTTCCCAATTTAAGCTTCCAAGTTCCTGCCTGCTAGCCTCATATTTTCCATTACTCAAATTAAATGCTTTCCTAACTTGTCTGTTCCTATCCCTCTCCAATGCTATTGTGAAGGAGATAGAATTGTGATCACTATCTCCAAAATGCTCTCCCACTGAGAGATCTGACAGCTGACCAGGTTCATTTCCCAGTACCAGATCAAGTACAGCCCCTCCTCTAGTGTCAAGAAACCTTCCTGAACACACCTAACAAACCCCACCCCATCTAAACACCTTGGTCTACGAGATGCCAATTGATATTTGGGAAATTAAAATCTCCCATCACGACATCTCTGTTCCAGCTGTTACCATCCGGGAATTGGTACCGCAGCATAAAAGCCAGGACCAACAGGCTCTGATACAATTGTGCTTCTTTGTTATATTGACTATTCTGTTGTACATAATATTATTATAAATTACTATAAATTGCTCATTGTTCATTTGGATGGAGACGTAACATAAAGATTTTTACTCATGTATATGAAGGATGTAAGTAATAATGTCAATTCAGTTCAGTTCAATTCAGGAACTCAGCACCTATCTACTCTCCTGTCTGTTACACCACTGAGGTTTCGGGCAGCAATGGCGGTCCTCCATCTCTGGCCTACTTCATCATATCGGTAGCTTTCACAACTGTCAGTCACGCAAGTCCCAAGTAGAGACTCAGAAATACCATCGCACTCAGATGTAGAAGGATTCTTCACTGCTGGTTCCATAACAGATTTGATTGACCAGTCAGGGTTGTTAGCCCTGAGCTGAACCCCAAAACTGGAGAGCCAGTGGACCTCTCTCAGACCGGCCTCTGCCCTTTGACCTGTTTGGCATGGCTGACCCTACCAAGAGCCAAAGCATAAAACCTAAACTCCAGCCAACATAGCTTTCCGAGTCATTGAGGCACACGGGCCTCCGAACCCTATGACAAGGTTGTGATCCTCTTAGAAGAGGCAGCATCTCTGGAGAGGAATAAACGTTTGATGTTTCAGGATGAAACCTTCATTCCCCTCCATAGATGCTGCCTGACCTGCTGAGTTCCTTTAGCATTTGAGTGTGTTACTCTGGAGAGGTTTTAGACTCAGATGTGTAAGGCCTACAGAAACAAACAGCCTGAACATTTCAGCTAATTCACAGGGGAAAAGCAAGTCCCATGGAACGAGGACCCAGAATAAACTCAAAGGGCCAAACTTCCTTCTGTCCTGTGACCATCCTGTGTTTTGTGACAGCACAAGACAACGGCAGTGAGTACGACAGCGTTCTCTTCAATCGCAGTGAGAGAGGTCAACATCAGTGCCTCATTTGCTGAGGAATTTTATCTAATTTGTATTCAGAACTTAACCAGACGATCGACAGACCCTTTCAATTTTCTTAAAGGTGCTGAAACAGATATGAGTCAGTGATTGAGAATATCATATTTACACTCAGTGGCCACTTTATTAGGTACACCTGTACACCTGACTCAGTACTTTGATTTATGAAGGCTATCGTACAAAACTCTTTTGACAACACTGTGTACTGTGGACACCACTCTCCAAGGTCTTGTACAGTCTGTAGGTAGTTTAAAGCTCCATATAAATGTGAGCTGTGAGGTGTTGTAACATTTCTTGCTTTCAGACATTAGTCGATTCGAACTAATCACTCTCCTCCTTACAGAGCAGTCAGATTCCTTCACTTATGCCAGCATTCCAACAGAACCTGGGAAGGCAAGAAAACCTCAAACTGAAGATCAAGGTACAATCTCCATTTACCGTTCATCATTTCTCAGACTGCCTGCTGACCATCGAATATTGAAAACCTAGATAGAGCGGAATTGGAGAGCATGTTTCCGAAAGTGGGGAAGTCTAGGACCAGAGGATACAGCCTCAGAATGGAGGGATGTCGTTATAGAACAGAGATGAGGAGGAATTTCTTCAGCCAGAGGGTGGTGAGGAATTCATTGCCACAGACGGATGTGGAAGCCAAGTTACTGGGTTTATTTAAAGCAGATGTTGATAGGGTCTTAATTAGTGAAAGATTATGGGGAGAAGGCAGGAGAATGGGGTTGAGAGGGAAAATAAATCAACCATGATAGAATGGTGGAGTAGACTCGATGGGCTGAATGGCCTAATTCTGCTCCTGTGTTTTACGGTCTTATGTTTTCTTTTAACATTTTACCTTTACACTTAACCTATGACCTCTAGTTCTAGTCTCATAGAAACATAGAAATCTACAGCACATTACAGGCCCTTCAGCCCACAGTGTTGTGCCGACCATGTAACCTACTCTAGAAACTACCTAGAATTTCCCTACAGCATACCCTCTATTTTTCTAAGCTCCATGTACCTATCTAAGAGTCTCTTAAAAGACCCTACTGTATCCACCTCTAACACCTTCGCTGGCAGTGCATTCCACACACCCAATGCTTTCTGTCTGTGAAAACTTACCCCTGACATTTCCTCTGTACCTACTTCCAAGCACCTTAGGACTGTGCCCCCTCGGTGGGTTTTCTCACCCAACCTCAGTGGAAAAAGCCTGCTTGCATTTATCTTATTACTACCCCTCATAATTTCCCATCCCTCTATGAAATCTCCCTTCATTCCCCTACACTCCAGGGAATGAAGCCTCAACCTCTTTAATCTTTCCCTATAACTCAGGTCACCAAGTTCTGGCAGAATCCTTGTAAACTTTCTCTGCACTCTGCACTTTCAATCTTATTCATATCTTTTCGGTAGTTAGGTGACCAAATCTGCACACAATACTCCAAACTGGGCCTCACCAATGCCTTATACAGCTTCAACATAACATTGCAACTCCTGACTTTGATTTGCTGTCGATTCAGACGAATCCCTCTCCTTACAGAGCAGCCAGATTCCTGCACTTATGCCACTATTTTGATTAGAGGTGAGAAGGCAAGCAAACCACAAGCTGAAGATCAAGGTACAGTCTCCGCTTACCTTTCACCATTTCTTGGATCACTTTGAGGTCATCCTGCTGACTAACAGAAAGTTCTTCTTCAATTCCAGGTGGGCAGAAGCAGGAAGCTGGACCTCCAGGTGAGGCTTTCTCTCAAGGTATTCTTGAAAATGATCTCCTTCAACTGCTCCATTCACCCGTCCTTTTCATTCACAGGGTGTGTGTCTGGCTGCCGCTGGATCCTGCAGTCCACCTCACTGTGACTGGAGGGAAGGATTGGAGAAGCAGTGAAGAGTGGGAGAAGAGAGGGGAGGGAGAACGAAAGAGAGGGAGAGGGGAAAGGGGAGAGAAGGTGAGGGAGGGGAAAGGCGATAAAAGAGAGTGAGGACAAGGGGAGAAGGAGAGACAGAAGGGGTGACGGAAAGACAGATGGGGAGTGGGAGAGGGAGAGGGACAAAGAGGGGAAGGGAGATGAAGGGTGAGAGTGGGGTGAATGGAGGGAGAGACGGAGAGGGATAGGTGGGAAGGGGGATAGTTATGGGAGGGGGAGACAGAGTGAAGAACGGAGGGACAGGGTGAGGGGGAAGGGGGAAATTGAGGGAGGAGGAATGAGGAGGAGGTGTGGGAGATGGAGAAAAGGGGAAGGGGAGGGGGAAGAAGGGGAGGGAAGCATACTTTGTATGCTCTTGTTGCACAGGTGAGGACACTAGCTGGGAGACAGTGGTGTACGAGACAGGAATAGGGAATGGTGAGCTGACTGCACAGGCCCTTTGAGTTTCCTGTTCATCAGAGAGGCCTGGCCAGTCTCAGACTCAGATTCATGTATTTATCACCCATACATCGAAACAGACAGTGAGATGTGTCATTTGCGTAAAGAACCAACACAACACAAGGATGTGCCGGGGGCAGCCCACAAGTGTCACCACACATTCTGGCACTAACATCGCACACCCACAATGTTCAGCAGAACAACACGAACAACAAGAGAACAACAACCATGAAAAAAACAAGCACTGCAAACAAGCCCTTTCCTCCCTCTCACCCCACCCCCCCACACCGTCAGGCTTCCAACCCTGGGATAGACCACCTCCGGGCCTTCAGCTGCCAGTGGGCTCACAGACATCAGGTCTTGGATTTCTAGATATGCCAACCCTGGGCCTTAACTTCTGGGCAGGCCAACTTCAGTCTTCAACCTTCAGTCTTCAATCTTCAGTCATCAATCTTCCAGTATTCACAGAGACCACAAGATATAGGAGTAGAATCAGGCCATTTGGCCCATTGTTTATGCTCCCCCACTTCAGCACAGCTGATCAAACTTTTTTCTTGGCCTCAATCTCCTGCCTTCCACCACCCTCCCCCCATATTCCTTCATGCCTGACCAATCAAAAATCTATCAACCTCTGCCTTGAGGGACCCTGAGCTCCAGGCTCCTAACTTGGGAATCGCAGCAACCTCCAAACGAGAGGTTGAGTGGGGAGGGGAGTGGTGGGTCACTGGCCCTCATGACTCCGATCCAGTGAGACACCAACCTGGGGGACAGAGGGTGGTGGATAGAGAAACTCCTGGCCCAACAGTCGGACATTTTCCTGTGCACAGGAATGCAAGAGGCTACAGAGAGAGTAAATTTATTATGAAAGTACATCTGTGACCACGTATAACCCTGAGGTTCATTTTCTTCAGGCATTCACAGTAAATCCAAAGAAACACGATAGAATCAATGAGAGATTGCACCCAGCAGGATGGACAAACAACCGAAGAGCAAAAGACAATATAATGCAAATAAAAAGGAAAACTAATAAAATAATAAGCAATAAATATCAAGAACATGAGATGAAGAGTTCCTGAAAGTGAGTCCATAGTTTGAAGGAATAGTTCAGCCTGTTCCATCACAGATACAGCTGTCCTCACCAGAGGCAGTGCCTCAGGAATTCCCTTTGGGCCGTAACGTACGTTCCAACCATGAGCCCATTTGCCCGCCCGAGGTCCGAATCCTTTTATTCCCGGGAGGAATCGGAGGTGGGGGATGCCGGAAATCCAGGCCAACACACACAAAAAGCTGGAGCAACTGAAACACTCTGGGCCACACCCCGGTGAATCAGAAACACAGGAGATTCTGCAGATGCTGGAGATCCAGAGCATCACGCACAAAAAACTGGAGCAACTCAACAGGTCAGGCAGCATCTCTGGAAATGAATACACAGTCGATGTTTCGGGCTGAGACCCTTCATCAAGACTGGCTAGGAAGGGGGATGAAGCCAGAACAAGAAGGGTGGGGAGGGGAGAAGTACAAGCTGGCAGGTGATAGGTGAAGGGCAAGGTGGGTAGGTAGGGGAGAGGGTTGAAGGCAGAAACTAAAACACCACTTTCATACCTACCTGCACCAGCACCGCAAGCAATGTGTTCCAAGCACCCACCATTCTGTAAAAAAAACCTTGCTTCATATATCTCTTTAAAACCTTTCCCTCTCATCTTCAATCTTTCTCCTCGAGTATTTGACATTTTCAGAGAGAAAGACTGCCTATCTCCCATGTCTATATCGCTCATAATTTTCTGTAAGACATAGAAGCAGAATTAGGCCACTCAGCCCATCAAGTCTGCTCCACCTGCCAGCCATGTCTGATTTGGCTTTTACTTTCCTGAACCCTATTCTTCTGCCTTCTCCCCGTAACCATTAACCACTTTAGTGATCACGGACTTACCAATCTCTGCATTAAACATACCCAGTTTCATGGTCTCCGCAGCCGTCTGTGGCAATGAATTCCACAGATTCACCATCCTGTGGCTAAAGGAATTCCTCCTCATCTGTGATCTAAGGAGACATCTCTGGCCCTCTGGTCCGAGACTCTCCACTATAGGAAACATTAAACGCTCCTCATCTGTTAACTTGGAGGAAAGTGTGAGATATCATAGGGGTGTTATCGCTGTTCACCACACTCTCACTGGGAGCACCTCACTTTCTAACACTCTGCAACTCATGTTCCCAATATCATTTCTTTTTTATTTGCACTGTTTGTCTCCTTTTGGATATTGGATGTTTGATGGTCTCTATGTTGAATTTTTAATAAATTCCATAGTATTTATTTTTTCTCTGTAAATGCACGCAGAAAAGTGAGAACCTGGGATATGAGTTCAGGAAGTGTGTGGTGACAAAAACATTCTTTGATAATAAATTCACCTGGACTTGGACCTTGTCACAGTGACCCTCATCCTGATGGCGTAATTGACCTGTGTCCCTGGATGCTCCTGGGTCTGGTGTCGGGGTAAGCTCCCCTCACTGTCTGAACTAATGTCTGAGTTTTGTGTTTCAGAGGTGATCTATGCGGAGGTGGTGAAGAAACAGTAATCGGCAAGGAGGACTGAACCCAGGAGGAGGAGGCTGCACCATTTCCATCCTCGGTCCAGGAGAGACTGCACTCACTCCTGACATGTCTATGCTTCTGAAATACAGTTGTAACATGCTGTAGGGTTTCACTGATAATGTAATGGTTTCTCTGTAGCAGCAATGTTTGGGTTATGACTAGAGATAATGGTTTGGAATGCTGTTGTTCTTTCTTGTGACTCTGGAAGAGAGATTTTTGTTTTTTTTTTTGCCTGGAAGAGATGAGGAGAGAAGACGCGAATGGAGAGAGTTGGTAGACCGCCGGACGGGGTGGACTTGGAGCGAGTGTCCGAAGGACATCGATGATCGGAGGAGGTCGATGGTGGACAATTGGTTTATCAGTGAGCTCCAACATTGCACAATAGACTGTTTCATAAGATTGGGCCCTTTCCCTTTTTTGTTTTCTTTACTAACCATATAGTCAAAGTAAGAATGATAAAGCTTGACCATTTAATCGCATATTGTGCACTGTTTGTTATTTCAGGGTACTGATTTGTAACAGGGGTCACATCACGCAGCATCCTCCCAAACGAGATTTCTTAAGTTTGGCGGGACCGGAGGCTATCACCCCTATATTTAGCCACCAGCTGAAGCGAGAGTTACAATTGTGGGTGCTCATCCGGGATAGATTCCGTTGGATGCCGTGTGATTACCCTGAGCGATGAACCAGTGGGGCAAATATTTGTACTCCGGATGAATTGTTCATTCACCTGTTAAGTGCTGTTGAAGTTGCAATGGTGGGCGAAGATTTGATAAAATGGCTGGCGCAGCTCTCGTTTTAATGCAGACCAGCGGTGAGGTGGTGAAGCTGGGGGGGGGGGGGCGGAGATTTCAAAGACAGGGTTCTCTCCTTTCTGAGGAGTGAGGGGAAAGAGTGGTCGGATTTGGAATGTCTAATTAGTGCGTGTCCCCCGGTGAAGAGTGAGAATTCTGAGGTAGTATCCGCCCTTACTTCTCTGACGAATAAATGGAAAAATTGGATTCAAAGTCCCAACTATGGTGGGCTCCACCTATTCTCTGGAATAACACCCACCCCTAAGGGGGGGGGGGAGGAGGAGTATGAGACTTGGGCAGAGCGGACCTCTCAGTTGCTAGATGAGTGGCAGTGCTCTGATGACGTAAAGCGACAGAGATAGGTTGTAAGTTTGACTGGGTGGGCGGCTGACATTGTGAGTGCTGTCAGGTTGAAATATCCCGTAGCGACAGCTTTGTCAATTTTCTGCAAGCACTGGACAATGCTTTTGGCTCGACTAGAAGCCCAGTGGAGCTCATGGTGGGGTTTCAGAACATGCGTCAGGAGAAGGGGGAGAAGCTTTCTGCTTTATTTTTCGGCTAGAGAGGCAGCTAAATTGCTTGCAGTGCAGAGGGGTCATTCAGGCGGCTGAGGTGGATCAGTTAAGAATGGACCAGATAGCCAGGGGCGCCCAATCCCATGACCGTATTGTGTGGGGTCTCCGACTCTCCATCTTTTGTTGAGCTGATCAGAGAGGTACTGGAAGAGGAGAACGCAGTGGAGACGTGGGAGGACTCTGTCAGCTGGGTACAGTCCTCAGTAGTAGTCCCTGTGGTGAAGTGACCACAAATAGCCTACTCCGGAGAGTGGTAGAGGAGATTGTGGCAGAGTTGAGAATGGAGATATGTCGGCTGCTAACAGCGGGTGTGACCCCCTCCAAATGATGGAGCTGATGGTGGGGTGGATTCCCCAAGGGGATGAACAATGCGGAGGGCTGCTGGCAGCAGGTGTCAAGCCAGAAGGAGAGTGAGCCCTCCGGTATCTCAGCAGGGAGAGTCGTTGGGAAAACCTAGAGGAGACCCAGTGAGGGAACGGCCTGGTGTCTCTGGGGGAACACGTTCCCAGCAATGTACCAAGGAACCCCCGAAAGCGAAAGGCCCAATTCCTGAGGGGTGACTGGGTTCATGCTCCAGTGTGTCGATTCGAATAGAGGGTATTTATGCTAAAGCCATACTCGACACTGGGTCGCAGGTCACGTTGTTGTACCATTCGTTTTACAACCGGTATCTGAAGCATTACCCCTTGACCCCATTCAGGGCACTGGAGGTGTGGGGTATCAGTGCTGGTGATTATCCATATGACAGTTATCTGTCAGTGAAACGGGAGTTCTCGGAGGCCGAAGTGGGAGTGTCTGAGGTCCTTGATTCTATGGTGCTAGTTTGTCTGGACCCTGTTGAGATGGGCTGCGTTTCAATTCGGGTGGGGACCAACACCCCTCTTGTGAGGAGGATGATGGGGGCCTGCAAGGAGAAGGCGGGCGAGAGCTTTCTGGGGACATTGTCTGTGCACCCGGGGTTTCCAGCTGCTTTCGAGGAAGTGCGTGACTGCATTAGGCCAGACACTGAATTTAACGACGCACTCACTGTGTGGCTCACCCAGTCCAAGCCAATGGTAGTACGGCCCAGGGAAATAGCGAGAGTGATGGGGACACCCAGATTTCCCGGAGTGCCTGCGGGAACCCCTTGGGGAATCCACCCCCCACCATCAGATCCATCATATGGGGGGGGGGGGGTCACACCGCTGATAACAGCCAACGTATCTCCATTCTCAACTCCGCCGCAATCTCCTCTACCGCTCTCCGGGGTATCCGTGGTCACTTCACCGCGGGGGACCACTACCGAGGACTGTACCCTGCTGACGAGTCCTCCCGCGTCCCACCGCATTCTCCTCTTCCCGTACCTCTCTGAACAGCTCAACAAAAGATGGAGGGGGCGTGCCTTACGAGTGCCTGAGTGTTCCCTCTTAGTGGTGTCACGTACCCCGTGATGGGTTAAAGAACCAGCAGAAATGGAAAACTCTTCGGAGTCTGGGATTGCTATCGACTAATAGTGTTTATTAGTAACTACGCAATACGGTAATATAAATGCAGATATATCAAACAGGTTAGCATTGATTATAGGTATATATAAGTGTGGAAATAGGAAAAAACCCAGGCTTTTCAAACCTGGGGTGACTGGATACAGTCTTACAATGATGAAGAAAGTTCAGTTCAGTTCATGGTATTTAGATGAGTAGAGTTGGAGAGAGAGAGAGAGGTGTGTTGGTTTCCAGGTGAGCTGGTGCCGTCGATCTTCCCGTTGTCCTCCAAAATCCTTTCCAAGTCACCGACTGTGACCACAACAAAGGGGACCGTTGTAATTTTAATCCCCAAGTATATAAAAAAGTCATTAACTAATTTAAAAGGTAAATTTCCATAAATTGGAACCTGTCTATTTAAGGAGAACAATTCACTCTTATTAAGATTCAATTTATACCCGGAAAAATTACTAAACTGAGCCAACAATGATATAACTGCAGGAATGGATTTCTCAGGATCAGAAAAATATAATAACAAGTCATCTGCGTATAATGATAATAAAATCATAAGGAGTTATTCAAGGTTAATTTTTTACCCTTAATTGATCAGATTAACTGTTTGTTCACTAAATGGTCACCATTGTCTTTATCTCTGATAGGTCGGATTAATGCTATTAAGATGATTATTTTACCCAAGTTCTTATATATATTTCAAGCGGTACCAATTTTTATTCCAAAATCCTTTTTTGACAATGTTGATTCAAAAATTTCCTCATATATATGGCAGAACAAAAATCCTAGATTAGGTAAAAGATATTTACAGAAGGCAAGGAAGGAAGGTGGATTGGCATTGTTTAATTTTAGAGTTTATTATTGGGCAATTAATATCGATATTTGAAATATTGATTAAGGGATTGGGATTTATCTCCTAGTCCTCATTGAGTAAATCTGGAAACTAAATCTGTACAAGGATTTTCATTGGGTTCTATTTAGGGACTTCTCTTCCCTTTGCTCTTTCTAAATTGCATAAACGAATTGACAATCCGATAGTCAAACACACTTTATGTATATGGTTTCAATTTCGGAAATTTTTTGGGCTGAATCAATTTGTTTTAACTATTCCTATTGTATCCAATTTCTTTTTTCATCCTTCTATTATGGACCAAGCTTATTCAGCTTGGAAGACTAAAGGAATACTATGATTTTCTGATCTATTTTTGGATAATTGTTTTATGTCTTTTGAACAATTATCTAATAAATATAATTTGCCCAGATCTCATTTTTTTTAGATATTTACAGATTAGGAATTTCTTAAACACTGTACTTCCTACCTTTCCAAATCTTGATTCTTCAGGTATTTTGGAGAAATTGTTAAAACTAAATCCTTTTCAGAAGGTGTAATATCAAATGTTTACAATATAATTATGAAAACACGTTCAGATGCCTTTTATAAGATTAAAAATGATTGGGAAAGAGAACTTAACTTTATTATCCCTATTGAGAATTGGGATAAAATTCTTCAATTAGTTAATTTATCCTCTATATGTGCTAAAACGTTCATTGATACAGTTTAAAGTTGTGCACAGGGCTCAAATGTCCAAGGATAAATTGGCTCGTTTTTTATTCCCATATAAATCCTATATGTGACAGATGTCATTCTGAGATAGCTTCTTTAACTCATATGGTCATGTCCGCTTTTGAAAAAATATTGGAAAGACATTTTCGATATTATTTCTACGGTATTGAACATTGATTTACAACCACATCCTATTACTGCAGTCTTTGGTTTACCAATGATGGGGTCAATCCATTTATCTTCTTCTGTTTGTTGGATGATTGCATTTCTTACATTAATGGCTAGAAGATCTATTTTGTTGAATTGGAAAGAAATTAATCCCCCTACCATATTTCATTGGTTTTCTCAAACTAATGTTATGTCTAAATTTGGAGAAAATTAGAAGTGTCGTATATGACACTTCTATTAAATTTGAAAGATTTGGAGGCCATTTATTCAATATTTTCACATGATGTAATTTGACCCTGTTCCAATCCTATTTGTTTTTCCGGTTTGATTTAAATATATATATATGTTGAGAGGATCGGAGTTGGGGACACTGATGATTTTGTAATTTTTTTTTATAGATACTATAAACAGCCCATTTTTAAAAAAAATTCTTCTTCCTTTTTTTCTCTCAATAGTTAGTTTAGTTTTTCTTAGGGTATTAATATTTTTTTTTCTTTTTTTCATGTTTTTTTTCCAACATGAATTACTTAGTTTTTTTTGTCTCGTTTATATGATATTTGTATCATTCATGATTTGAGAAGACAACTATAATGTACTTATTGCTTATGTATCCTTTTATGTTCATTTTAATTTTGTAAGTTTGTAATCCCATTATCTATGTACTAATCTTATCATCCTGATA